>NC_056730.1:553549794-553744794 GCF_019279795.1 Protopterus annectens | reverse complement strand
TGCAGTATGAGGTCCTCAGACCTTTTTACCTGTTTATGTCTTGCAGGTACCATTTCAAGAGAGCAACTGCCGGTGTTCACTACACAAGAGAACAGCATTATCATCAACTTCATGGTGCATCACCATGGCACCCTCTTTGGGAGTACAGCCCATGATCTGCAGGAGAGGACTGCCCTGTGGAACGAGCTTGTCCACAGGGTAAACAATGTCAGCCTGCATAACCGTAGTTATAAGCAGGTGCGACATTGTTGCACTGACCTCATCTGTCATGCCTGTCAGTGTGCTGCTGCAGTTAGGAGGGACCAGCTAGCCACAGGTGGAGGTCATGCCATCCAGCCCCCAATGCCACATGTGGAGGAGCTCATCGCCAGCCTTGGGGCACCTGCCCGCCAGCAAAGTCAAGAACCGGAAGATAGCATTGTGGAGGTGGGTGCTACCCACACAATGGATGAGGAGCATGCAGGTAAGGCCCCAGGCACATTAGTAGGCCACTGTTGCTTATCCATCATCATCTGTAAAGTATCTTCATGCATATGTCAGATAACATAGTCAAGTTGCTGCAGTGTAGTAATGAACAGATGTCCATAATCTGTAGTATTGTGGGTTTGTACTGTTGTACTGAAATGCTGCCCCCATCCTGTACCAATGCCATAGGTATGGCTACTGACATCACATCTCTCACCCAACTATATAGGTCCATCTGGTATTCCTCTGGGGTAGCAACCTGTAGCTGGTGAGTATGGAGGTCTTTTGTTCAGGTTTCCCAATATACCGACCATGTTATGGCCATGGCATTTGACATGCATACATGTAACACAAATACCCATAATGCACTCTGTACATGTTCACTTGTTGTTGCTGTTAAATGCACTGCATCACAGTGTTGACCATGGTGGCATATCTGAAGGGTATGTAAGAGTCCTGCAGTATAACTAACAACCTTTCAGTGCAAGATGTGTGGACAGAGATGAACATAATGGTGGGACACATGGCCTATAATAGGGACATGTCTGAAACATTACCCTTATACAGTGGCTACAACAGTGAGTGTATATACCAGTATTACAACGGCAACTGTTACAGATCTACACAATCGCATAGCACAGTACCACATTCCACAACTTCTACAACTTGCAATGTGATCCTTACATGAGCAATGAATGTATAAGATGGAATCCTATGTTAGGGCAACAAATATGGGGAATACATACCTTAACAAACAATGGAAACATATGTGTGCACACACTGCAAATAACATATTGTGGAAGCAACTTTTGAGGTACTGCAGCATTCACTCATCTTGAGTATCCACCTTCCATCAAGTACAGGTCCTCAATGTCACATCAAGTAATGGTGTGCTGTCCAAGAAGTATGTCCATGACATTTGCCTACTCACCTGCAACAGAGGCAGCTGTGGCTTGCACACATCTTACAAACCATGGAATGGATCCCATATCTAAAAAGTAGCACTCAGGAGTAGGAGATGTAGCCTTACCTCACCATTGCATATACCATGGCAAACAGTGCAGACAAGCATGTATGTGCCAATGAAGTATGGGACACCATTAGTGTAGAAAATAAACAGATGTCCATCCAAGACAGATGACAACATATGTTGCAAACTGGTCATGGAGGCTACCCAGACACATGCAGCAACACTGGGGACTTGCAGGAATGTCTAGCAAGTACTGCCTGTGCAGTATCTGTTTCAACAATTACCTGGACTCTGCATAAGTGTGGCTTATGGGTTAGGGTAATCATATGGAAGAGTTGTTCCATAGAATACATAATCCAGGGCTCTCTACAGGTAGCATATGCATAACATCAAGTCTCCCAAAGGCATGTGTTACAATGTGTAATGGTGTACCAAGACCAAGGCTGAAACCTACAGACATTATTAATAAAGATACATGTGCTGCACAAGCAACACCTCACTCTACCTCAGGCCCACCATCCCCATCTGTACCTTGCTGGTGCCAGTGTACACCTGTAGGTTTGCTGTTCATTATCAAGAACTAGGATGGTATACATACTGTGTTCTGAATTTGGGACACTGCAAAATGACACTCATGTGTGGCCCATAGTTGTCAAGCATCTGCAAAAAGGCTGAGGATGGGGAGGGGTTTCATCCTGAAACACAACAGTGAACTGAAGCATACATCCAAAGCTCACTAAGAATGGCTGTATCTGAACATAGTCAAGGTCATGCATTGTGCCAGACATTACCCTGACTCCACAGCAATAGTGAAGGCACTGTGTGACCTCCAAGGGCTGTGCACATGAGCTGACCTTGCAATCTGACAGAGTTGGGGGACATTTGTAGGGCAGAGTGACCAAATAATGACAAGTGAAGATGGGCCATGCTAGTATACACCTTCCAGGAATAGCGACTGCTGTAGTTCACTTAACAGGTGCTGCAACAAACCATCATGTGAAGAGTTTGAACACTTATGCAACCCACATATTGTATGCATCCCAGTCAACATCTGCACAACTAACACATTTGTTTGATACTGCATTTGATTGCACACGTCATATGTCACATATCAGGTGTGTGTAATGCTAGCATATGCAGTATTGTGATGCAATGGCATATCAGGGAAGAGGTTGGCATGTTAATAAGGGTGTGTACAAGCCTCATAGCCAAAGTAAGCTTTGGAGGTTGTCAGTATAATTGGATTTTATTGCTCATACATGCACTGCTAATGATGAGATCTGCAAATTGGATGCCAGGCATTCACTATTGACATCTGTCCTCATATCAACCCAGGTACATGTCAGACAAACACATAGGGGTTGTGGGCAACAGAGCAAACATAACTGCTACACATATACACAGTCAGCAATGGTGTGCAAACTTGTGAGATATGGTGCACAGTACATGGCAGGGTGCTAAACAGGTGCACAGCAATACTGTGTACATGGGTGCAGTGTGCTCCAGGGGAAGGGGCATCACCTACTAACACAACTCATGCAACAAAGAGATTTATAATGTTGGTAAAAGGGACTGAGTATAGCTGCAGTGTATGCTGTTGAGTGCCATATGTCATGCATGTTGACTTTGGGTAATAAGATGTCTGTGTAATATCTTTGTGCCACCTCACCTTTAAGTGTGTGTGTGTGTGTGTGTGTGTGTGTGGTGTATGCACGTTTGTATAGAGGTAAGCAATGATGTACAGGTCTTAAAGTATGTTTTCTGTTTTCCCCTCACAGGTGGTGAGGTGGGTCAGAGTCCCTCCTGCAGGCAAACTGATGCTAGTGTCCATACAGACTCTGACAATGATGATAGGTATGGTGAGGCACAGGCAGGGTTGTCAAGGGCTGAAGCTGTGCCATCAATTGACATCCCACTTTTATCCACCCCATCCCTGCACACAGTCACATTGCCTATACATACCCCATCACTAGTTGCCATAGATGAGGGACAGTTGGCGGGTGGTGGCATGGGACAGGACAGTGTGAGGACTATGGCAAGTGCATCTGTACACAGCAGCCATAGCCAGATGACCGGCAAGGTACCACACAGGCAGATGTACAGGGTTGCTCGTAGGAGGGCTGCTGGCCATCATGCCTCTGGCAGAAGTGCCACAGCAGGTGTCACCAGATGCATGTTTCAGGCCAACATGGAGGCACAGGCATGTATGGAACATTATACCAGACAGGGTCTGAGGATCTAGAGGGCTACTCGTTCTGCTGTTATTGACAGCATCAGTGATCTCTCAGGTGCCCACTGTTATTTTGCAGAGGTCCTGGATAGATGGTTGGGTGAGATGGTGGGAATCCTTGACCATGCAATGTCCGTGTTAGAGCATATGGTGGGAGTAGGGTGACAGTCATGTGGATGTAGGTCAGCAACACCAAGAGGTGGAGGTCTACGTGGATGTGCAACAAGTCAGATCTGCTCCCGTAGTGGCAGTATCAGCACCAGCACTGCTGGGGGGTACTGTCTACACCACAACACAGCAGACCATGTGCACATTGGTCTGGCCAGTCCCAACAGGGAAGAGTAGCATATCTGGCCTTGTACCTGGTAGTGCCTGTGGAACCCCTGGCAGGCACAGTTCTCATGTCCATGGCAGGAGACAGTGAACTGCATACCTTTCCATGTATGGTTGCAGCTGTCCAACAAACCCCTGTATAGGGCAGCCACTTGGCCAAACTGTGTGCACACACACACACAAACACACACACACACACACACACACACACACACACACACACACACACACACACACACACACACACACATCAGCAACACAGCTAGGGCACCTCCATACCTACACACACCACATATGCACAGCCCAATTAATAACAAAACATCCTAACACACACACACAGACGATGTCAACCAAAAGGCTTAGCCTAGGTCTCTGGCAAACCCACAACACACCCTGTGCATATGATGATACCTGTGTCACATCCCTGTCATTCATACCATCGATGCAGGGACAGGCTAATATGGTTTTGATGTACAGGGTAAATGTACTAAAGTGCAGCAATGTAATGTTGTGTAACATGTTTTTAGCAGGAAAGTTTAATGCTTACATGTCATGATGTGTAGCTGTTCAGCCATGATGCATTATAGCTGTTATTAACACTGACTTATAGTGGTCTCCATAATGTATTCAGTTTGTGTTGTCGGTGTTTATGTGTCAGTAGGATATTGGTCTGATGTTGTTTCCTGCAAGGGGTATGGCACTGTGGTGACACATTGACTATGTCATATACTGGGTACAGCTGAACACAAGTAACAGGTCTGTATAAGAGTTACTGCATGCGCCACATGACTGAGAAGTCTGAGGGGAGTATACAGGTGAAGGCATGGTGGCTGATGTCAGCAGCCCTTCTACAGTGCACAATGGTAAGTGTGCTGGGGGGCACACACCACATGTCTGTGTATAACACACACACACACACACACAGAGGCCTTGGTGTTGATGCAATACACAGAGAATACTGTACACATGGATGTACTTAATTTTGCATTGAACCCATTTTAGCCTATGTCATTCCACTAAGACATAATAGGCAAAACATCACATCAGTAAATAATCAGTCTGCTACTTTAATGTTATCTACAATGGACTGGGAGGGTATATGTCCTCTTCCCAAATGTAGTGCAATCCCAGCATTGGTAGGTATAGGTGTGCTGGTGTGGGTGGCAAAGTGCTACACCTTGGAGGGTGTGGGGTGGTGTAGAGATGCATATAGTGTGAGTGATGACTACCTATCCTGTTAACATACATGGTACAGTATTACAGCAGACTAAGCATTGGGATACACACAACAATAACCCCAATGAGGATGGCTGTGTCCATATCGACAGTCAACTATATATACCAACTCCTGTATTGCTGTACAGCTATACAGTGGGGGAGAGGGAATTTACACATCTACTACTACTTTTGATGGAATAAATTTCCATGACATGATTCCTTTGAAATGTTAGCATTTGCCAGTCAATTCTCAGACAGATGACCTTCTGGGACATGTATGTTCTGCAAATTGAAGTAGATCCCCTCACATACACACACACACTTACTTTGCAGCACTGAGAGTAGAAACCTACCTAGGTACTTATTACTTCTAATGTGTTTGGCCTTAATTGCACACACCACACAGCTTTTCGGATGAGGTGTGTCTTGAGTCTCTTGTTAAGTGAGGAACATCACCAGACCTTGTACAGTATGGCAATGGGGCATGTACTGGGTGTTAATGGACAATGCATATTATGCCATACTGTCATATACACATTGACAAACACATAACAGTCATAGGCACATCTGAGAGACCTGGGTTTATCAGTTCTACCTTGTCAGTGAGTCCATTCTGTTACAGATAATTTGCACACAGCAGATACATCACTGGGCTGGATAGTGTACTCAGTTACCTGTATGGTTGATGGTGACAGTGGTCTTCATACAGTGGACCTTGGGACATGTACTGGGGGTACCATGGTGTAAAGACAGAATACTCAGCTCCCACACCACACATTGGATATTTTACTCACTGAAACCCATGATAATACCCTGACATGCCCACAATCAAACATTGACCAGGACTGCAATGCAACCCCATGTCTATCTCATCAGTGCTACTACAGAGATATGCATTTATTGCACATGCCACATGGATAGTAGGGTGATGGTTTGTCATGGCTCTCCTAATGTCAGCAACATCACTATGCCTTATACTGTATGGCCAGGTATATTGTATTTGGAGAATGTGGCCTCAGAATGCTGTATCCTACAAATATTCACACTTGCACACATACACACACTTGCCAGGACTCAGATGGAAACCCATACCTATCTAGCCATTTGTACAAAAGTGTTGTGCTGGTACTGCAAGCTCCAGGTAGCCCATAGGGTGAAGAGTGTGACAAGGTACATTTAATGTGCATTACAGCAGGAGCCATATCTAACTATGACAATGGGGGCTGCAGTGTTTGAGAAGGTCCTAAGGGTATTATCAACTGCAGGTTTACAAACACACAGACACTGTTATTCTTAGCAATGCGCACTGACACATTTGTCAGTACTGGGGACCATAGGTGCAGGTGTTCCTAGGTGTGTACCAGGATATTGCCCATGGAGAGATGAAAATAGTAGGGGATGTGGGTACAGTGGTATCATGCCACCTGACATTTGTCAGCAGGCCATCTATCAACTGATGCCATGTGAGTGATCCTCAGGATAACAGTTAAATGCAACATCCAATCATCTGGTTGTCTCTTGCACAGGGTCAGTGAGGTGCTCCAATTGACATGTATACAACATATATTACATAACATGGCCAGTGTCTGGGTTGGAGACCTGTACCCAAGCATGTTCGGTTGACTGTGGTAGTCTAGTTGAGGTATCCATGGCATATGGTGCATATAGGGTGGGATTTCCTAGCTGTGGCATTTATAACACAGCTGGGCAGACATGTCAGTGTCAGTCAAGCGTAGATTGCCTGTGAGCAGCCCAGATGGATACCTGACATCTGCACATCTGTACAGGGGACAGACTGAAATCAGCTAGCCAACAGGTTATGCATTAGAATTAATATTTTGACAGATAGATGTCTGACACTGATAGGTATGTCATTATTGCATGACAGCAGCCCTCAGTGACATGTCCTATATGCATAGTATTCTACAGTTAATATCCACATATCAGATCAATATCCAGTAGCAAGTACTTAATAACACACAGCTCAAACACCAAAAACATGATATTCAGTACTCAGAGTCCAGCTTTGCATACAAGGGTGTATGGTTCCAGTACTACAATCTGCAATCTACTCTTACTTGGGAAAACACTGTTAACAGTAGTAATGTAATGATACAATACATGCAAGTGAGACTGCATATAACCTAGGATACTACCCATGTATGAAACACATACAAAAGGAAAAGATTGTTGTACTAGCCATATATACTCAGGTGTCCCAGACAGTATACTCACACCCCTTGTTACTGTAATGACAGTACATAGAAGCATGTTATGTACAAGGAATTAAATGCACTTATTAAAGATGGCATTACCCTGCTATTTTATCAGATTGGAATGTGATCACTGGTTACCAGGGCTAAGCTATTTTTAACAGGTGTAACCATTGCTTAAACATAAATGCTAAGCTGATTTGCACACTGGTAAGTGAAGCCTACACACTGTAAGCTCCTATTCGTTTAACCATATGCTAGCAGCACTTACTGTCAGGCAACTCCATGCAAACCTGCTTAAAGCTGCTCAAAACTGCCTTAACTACTCTTTTTCCAACAGTCCTTGTTCTACCTAGCAACAAAATCAACAGCCTAGGCAGGTCTTGAACCCAGGACCCTATACACTATAGTCACAGCAGTTAACCACTAAGCAATCACAGCAGTGAATTGCTGTTTTTTTCCAATATATCTGTCAGTACACACACTGAATAGTATTGAACAACTGCTTTGACTTCTACAATTGTGTAGTACTTGTTAATGATATTAATGTTGACTCGAGTATGTTGTTATATCTAAATATACACATATCAGATAAATATGGTGTGATACATCTGGGAAGGTATATACAACAGTCATGTCTACAGATAAAGATATGGATATATATATACATATGTAGATATATGTATTCATGTACATACACATATATATTTATATACATATTTTATATATATCTGTATATTGATTTATATATAAATACATATTCATATAATGTGTGTATATATTTATATATCAAGCAAAGTTGGCAGTGCCATGATTGCTCCCCAGGCTAGTGAAAGTGGATAAGGTATACATACTAAATCTAGAGTACTTGATAGTAGTTTTCAATCTTACTCACAAACACTGGCTAATCTACAATGTATGTACTGTACCTGTGTACTATTTATGTATTCTACCTATGTTCCAAATTTCAGCTGTACGCCACAAATCTATTAATTACCTTTATTTTTAAATTAATATTTTTTTGTTTGTTCTCTCCATTGTAACTTTTGATGTGTTGCATACCACTGTAAAAGCATGTATTTTGTAATTTGTGTTTATACTGATCATGTCTAAATAATTAAATGTATTTGTAATTTTTCTTTGTGGAGATTTTCTCCCCGGGCCTCTGCTGAAAAAGGTTCTTTCCGGCTCAGTCAGACACTCCCGGTTAACAAATGTAAAATAAATAAATAAATATATATATATATATATATATATATATATATATATATATATATATATATATATATATAACATATGACCATAACATTGTACTGGAGTCATACCTCAGCACCAATGGTCACAACCATAGGTCTCAACCTCTTAAGTGGCCAATGTGGAACACAGACCCTAACAATGTGTGACAAATGGTCAAATGTGGAACACCCTATTTTCACACTGCGCGAAAACACACCATTGCCATGGAGCTTGGTAGAACTAACATTCAATACCACACTTCTCAGATCCAAAAACCTTTAATCTGCAATACCATAACCACACCATAAGTGAATGAAACAGCACTTAGATAATGTAGTAAATGTGATTTTTATTTCTGTAAACAGACATATTGCAATTCACACAAAGTTTAGACCAAGTTAAACATCCTATTCCTATCATATGTCTGATGTAGACTTACTGTAATACTGTATGCTGCTGTGGCTTTCTTGGCAGCCTAACACATGTAGTAAATGTGATTTTTATTTTTGTAAACAGACATATTGCAATTCACACAAAGTTTAGACCAAGTTAAACATCCTATCATACATCTGATGTAGACTTATTGTATGCTGCTGTGGCTTTCTTGGCAGCCTCTAAAACCGGTTTTGGCAGCTTAATATCACAGACATCCAGTTCTTCATTCATTTTAATTGCCAACAAAGAGTTCAGTGTTTTACACTCAGAGACTGGCGAGTTCAGTTTTCACTTTCCGCACCATTCTAAATGCCCTTTCCGCTTGTGCATTAGAGTGTGGCAAGCAAAGTAGGCTCATCATCAGCTGCTTAAAGAGTGGCAGTTTCCCTTCAGTGCAAAGGTCCCTCAGAAGGTGTGCCCAGTACTGTGACACACATGAGTGGGGCCCATCTACTGGGCCTGTCAGATTCCCAGTGTCCTCGATCTGATATTGGGTGAACTCATCGATTAGTTGTTCGGCCTCAACATCATTTTCACATACACCCAGACGGAAGCCCACATCTCTGACAAGCCCTGAAGAAATGTCCAATTTTTTGGCTGGATTAATAAGTAATGCAGCGTCTTTCAGTAAGTGATCCTGCATGGGAAACTTTTTCAGCATTTTCTGCAGCACTGCAGTATAAAAAGCTGCAACTTTTTTTATAAAAGTTAAATTCAATGACTGTGCCAGCAATATCCTCCTCATGGCTGTTTATGTACTGTTTGACTTCATAGCCAATACGAAGTTCACCATTTGGTAGAACACAGCTACTGTCAGTCAACACTGACACATCACTGTGTTTGATTAGTCTGACAGCAGATGCAGGTCTGAGGAGTCTGCCAGCATACTGCTGCAGGAGTTTATGCACAGTGGCATGCAGTGTCAGCAGCTGACTTTCTCTGCTCTGAAGCTGTATGTTGAACTCCAGTAAGGGTTCCAGTGCATACTTAAGGAACATAAAAATCATATGCACTTCATGACTCTGCAAGTTTTTAGAAATTAAGTCAATCTTAGCAGACCTTGGCTCTGCAGACAGAAAATATGAATTTAGAGCTGGCCACATGTCCAGGGTTCTGTTAATAACCTTACCAAGACTGAGCCATCTAGAAGGTGCATGTCTAATGATCTTGAGGGGGTCAGTATCTGTGAACAAAGCAAATTCCTGAAGTTTTTGTTGTCTTTGTGCACTGGAACTGAAATGGCAATACAGATCTGATACAAGTTCTTCAACTGGTGAATGTAGTGCTTTCACAGCAGCCTTAATACAGAGATCTGCCAAGTGGCAGAGACACCCCATGTTTACAATTGTGGGCTTCACCTCCTTTAAACGAGACAGCACAGAATTGTGTTTTCCAATCATTGAGGCAGCATTGTCTGAAGAAAATCCCACAATGTTGGAAACTGGAATGTTAAATTTTGTCAGGCTGGACATTAAAGAATCAAACATTGCTTGTCCAGTTCCGGACACACATTCTGGCATATCAAGGAACCTTGTCACATTTTTGCTTGCCTTTTCATCAAGGTAACCAACAAGGATGACTAACAGTTTGTCATCTCCCATGTCTGTGCTTTGGTCCATATACACACAGAATGGTGATTTCTGGCAGGCTGCTGCAGCATCATTCTGGTAATGAGGCCCCAGCACATCCCGTGCAATGCATGCTGCCTTTGTCACTCCACATGTCATTTTACAGAGAACATCTTGATCCTCTCCACACTTCTTCATAAATTTCAGGATGTGTTCTCCTGCTGCAAATGATAAGTTGTATTTAGCAAGGAGAGACACAAAACCAACCTCTGCCTCAACCACCTTTGTACTTGCTAAACTCTGTGGTCCAAAGAAATCCACCATAGATCTTCCAGCTGCATGCTTGCAATTCTGCCTGTGTTTCTCACTGTTAGCATGTCGTTGCAGGTCATGTCGGCCCCCATGATGGATTGTGAAATCCGTGTTGCAAGTCTTGCAGAAGGCAAATTTCACTCCGCGCCTACTCATAGAAAGCCAGTCAAAGGCACTTGCCCAGCTTGGCTGAAAAATTGTGTATCTTCTCTTCTTTGGGGTGTGAGCTGTATCTACATCCCTGTCCTCACTGCAGTCTGGGTAGTCTATATCTAGCAGGTTTGCAAAACAGTGGTGTTAGACAATGAAACAAATGGGACTAAGTGCAGAAAGGAAAATTACAAGATGTCCTCAATAGCAAAGATACAAGACAATAGGGCCATAACCTACCCATATCACTGGAAGTTTCCTGACTTTGCACCCTCTTCTCTTGCTCATCTCTGCTCCTTTTGTTTACTATAAAGGCTTGCATGCTTCACTTCCTTGCCTCAATGACACTTTCAATCCTCTGGTGCTCACTTGCCCACCTATCTTTATCCAAAAACAAAGTCAATTAGTTTCAGAGACATATGAGGATGACAAGCAGCAAAAACATACAAACTTTAAAAACTGCTCAATAAACCTAGAAAGTTGCTACAAGGACCTGTCATTGCATACAGTCCCCCCCCCAAAAAATATATAAAATAGACATTGGGGACAATCAGCAGACCTGTCTTTGCATACAGTTTCTCCAAAAAAAAAAAGGCAATTACTTTGAGACGTACTAGTGGACAAGCAGCAGAAACATGCAAACATTTTAAAATATTGCTCTTATAAACCTAGAAAGGGCAATTACTTTCAGAGACATCCTAGGGTGACAAGCAACAGAAACATACAAACACTTTAGTTGATCTTAAAGCTGTACCTCTCAGATAATGGACTGCCATCATGTTGAATTTTCCAGTATGATTCCTTTAGCAAAAAAGTATGCAGTGGCAAGCAGTATTTTGTTTCATCCAATTAAATGGTTGTAATATCTGTAGAGTTATACAGGGTGATATTGCTATAACCTGCCAGCATATTTAGTTTTTAATTTAAGACGTAAGCTTTCAATATCTTACTTTGTCTGCTGTGTCCACAAATAGCATAGAGGAAACAGTGTGGGTACTGTTATAAATGTACAGTATTCCTCTTTTGCTTTGCCTGCTAAGATAATGTTCTCTAATGTGCTGGGTATTCTGATGTGTGGTCAGTGGTCTCACCTTCGATAACCACATCGCCACAACAGTCAGGAAATCCTTCTATGTGGCACACCTCATCACTAAGGGATTTTCATCCAGAAAAAAGGAGGTCATTGTCCCACTGTACTCATCCCTCATTAGACCCATTATCGATTACAACGCCTTGTCTGGTATGTACCTCTGAAGACATTTGCAACAACTGGAAAGGCCGCAGAAATACCTCACTAAAAGAATCACAGGCCTAAAGCAGATGCCCTACACTGACCGCCAAACTCCAGCTATACTCTTGTCGCATATAGTCTACTCAGAGGCGATCTCTGCTTAACATACAAGGCCATGTCAAACCAAGAGCTGTTGGACATGCCACACTTAAAGAAATCCCAATCCCTCAGAGCCACACGCTCCAGGGATCTAAATCTTGTCATCACAATAAACAAAACATGCTAGAGGGATAGGTTCCTGATCCAGAGACTCCCCTGACTCTGGAATAGATTGCCCATACATGTCAAGCAGAGTGCCTCTTTGGCCCTCTTCAAAAGGAATTGTTATGGCTAGGCTTGTATATGCCTTAGGGCTGATAGCCTAGTACCAACCTATGAACCTATGGATTTTGTGACTAGACACACAGCTTACCTAAAACTTTTCATTCTACAAATCATGATGGACATGGTATTATACCAATACCACATAATTAACACTGAAGTATGGATGGATTTGCTGCCTGAAATGTGTAGATAAGGAAATCCATGCATAACCCATACCCTTTTACATGCTAAAGATGTAAATATTTCATTACTGAGGTGGGACAGCACAAAGATTTAAAAGCATTTGTATTTACTTTTGTAAAACAGGTACAGTTCACATTAATGTGTGCACAGCACATATCTGTCACTAGTGTATCTAAATGCTAAGATAAGTGTAGACCATGACTGTCCACATTTTCCTGACATCTTTTAAATGTTGAGAGTATACTGCTATATAAGATTTTATGTACACACACTTGCATATATATTCAATCAAAATATTTCTATATATCTGCAGTGCTCTTAAACACACACACATTGTTCTTGGCTACATAGAATTCCTTCATGTAACATTAAGATTTATAAAAAAAATCTTCCTTGTTACTAAACTAACGGTATGAACTTAGATGCCACTTTTTGAAAGAGCCTAGAAGCACAAGAAAGTTAATTAAGTGACTTGCTTAAGGTAATTCACAAAGCTGCAATTGGCAGAAAAAAGTATGGTAATCTATATATGAAAATAAAAGCATATTATATATGGAGTGAGAGTCACACATACTGTTAATTCTCAATCTATTTAAGTCACTTGCCGTTTGGGTATGTGTAGTTGTCATATGTAACATACCATATGCACTGCTTTCCTCCGTTTCATGCATGCTTATTTATTTTGCACTAAGTAGCCTGTATATCAGTAATGTGTCCATAATGACCACTGAGCATCCCATATATCAGTAATGTGTCCATAATGACCACTGAGCATCCCAGCAATATGCCTATAATGACCAATGCATCCGTATATATCAGCAATGTGCCCATTAGGACCACTGAGCAACCTGTATATCAGCAATCTGTTCACAATGACCATTGAGCACTCCATACATCAAAAATGTGTCTGTAATGGCCACTGGGCACCCCATATATTAGCAATATATTCATAATGACCTAACACCACCGCAGACACAGTTTTCAGTCTAGTATGATGGAACTGGCTAGTGGCTAAGTTTTCTCATTCTCTCTAATTCTCTCATAGTACTACCTCTGCTAATTCCCTATACAAAAATAAAAGGGGAAATCTGATATGTAACTTTTTTAAGTTAATTTTTTGTTTAGCAGTGACTTCAAGACATTTGTTTCCCCAACAGTGCCTGTGAGACAAATTTAAGCACCAGATAAAAAAGACAAAGTTCAAAGAATTACCAAACAGGTAAAAACAAAAATGTTACGGCAAAAAGTCCTCAGGAATCAAGTATAAAATATTTAATTCCAAATATAAATATCTCCAACAACAAACAGGTAAAAACAGCAGATAAAAAATGACTCGACTCGCGCTTTCATCCAGGCTCTCCCAGGCTTTATCAAGATACAAAACACATTTCAGTTCTGCTTTAAATACAGCTTATTGGCATCAATAATCCAATTAACTTAACCATTAAGTCATTATAAAAATCTTTTTAAACAGATAGAGTTCTGTTTACCTTAACTCTACTTTGAAGCCCTGTTGTTCACTACCCTCTGTAAATTATGCTAGAGAATATGATAATAGATAATTTTGATGTTACAACTTTCTACAAAAGAATTCTATTCTTCTTTAAATCTCCTACCAAATAACCCCCAAAAACATTGCTTGTATAAAAACCATTGTTGCATATAACAAGCTACTAAGAATGAAAGATAAACTCTAACCTGCCTAATAAAGACCTTCAGTACACCCAAAATAAAAACCATGCGTTGCCTCAAATTAAATCAGGAATCATTCGTGGTTAATAAACGCCTGTTGCTGACTGTGCTCTTCCTAAAAAGTTACTTGACACATAATTTAGCTCTTCTAAGTCTGAGTAAGCACACAACACACACGCTCACACTGGTAATTTACGGTCCACAGCTCTCAACCTTTCATCACCAAAATGAGGAACATTTTTTTTTTTACACTAGCACTCATAATCTGGAACAAATGGGGAAAATGTGGAACACATACTAACAGCTTACTAATAACTTCATCTAGGAAGGTCATAGGATGGTTAAAATATGCTGCAGAATTTATAAAAATGGTAGTATAAATAAACACAATTAAAATGCGAACACCTATTTTTAAAATCCCAAACACCAGAATAAAGCATTTGAAGCTTATTTAAATTTCATGGTAACCAGTGTCACTCAGGAGAATACACTTTTTGTGAGACATCAATGTATTATTTTGATGGTTTTGTTAGTCTTAGTAGTAGGTTGTCCTTGGAATATGTGGGCTTATACTGTCCATTTCATCACCCCATGTATTTACCTTTCCTGGCAGGCACTGGGCAGGCTCCGACTCCCGTCTTCTAAGACTTCTCTCCCCTGGCCCTGATGTCTTCAGAATTCGGATCTGGACTGGATTCTCTCTGCAACTGGCTGGCACCACTCCTTCCTTTAATCTGACCGATGTAGTATTGACTCAACTTCGATGACTCCAACACAATGAACAACGATCAAAATGGCAGCAAAGCAAAATTCCCTCCCGAGTCCAGACTCCTGGAAGCCCTTTTCAAGCCATTAATTTGGCACGAAAAGGCTTCCAGGAACACGATTGGTCTGCATTTGGCTCCCGTTCTCCGCATATTCTCTACTTGATTGACTCGTAGGCCGAGTTTGCGATTGGCTGTAAATGCGGTCTACGAGCCAATCAAATTAAAAACTGCAGAGCACAGCCAACTATGCATTGGTTTGTATACCGCAATGACAATTGGCAGTAATTGTGGTACACAAACCAATCAAAAGCCTTGTAGCGGAGCCACAGCTGTTCAATGCGGAACAGCGGAACAGTGGCTTCGCTCTTCATTAAATGCGGTGCGTTCCGCATAATCAGGAGCACTTGGATGCTCTGGTCACAACCTCTTAGTGCAAGAGGTTGTCATGATTTAAGTATTGTGGGTATAAATGTGGAATGTTGCTACAGTAACAGGGATTGTGTTAACAGACATGTTGTGTGAGAAGTCACTTCTTATACTGACATGTATGCCATCAGTTACTGACAGACATCATAAGATCATCATAGTGAAGTACCACACAAATCACAGTAATGATCCTGTGGAATACAGCAGAGATATGACCAATAAACATGAACAGTCTGACACAATCTGGTCAGTGCAGATGTATACACAGAACTCCTTAGTGCAAGATGTGCGGACCAAGACTGACAAAGTGGATGTTTACAGCCACGTAAATGGGGATGTCACAAAAATACTGGAATAGATAAGCTCACAGTATTGATGCATTCGCACACTCCTGTCTGACCTAACACATATTAACAGGAGGAGCAGAGGTCCCAAGCCCACATACTTCACTCTACTTAGTAACATACATCTTTACAGCATCCCCCTGCTTTTTCAGACATACACAATAGATATGGTGGCCAGGCAACAGTTTCCAATATATCTGTCAGTACACATACTGAATAGTATTGAACAACTGGTTTGACTTCTACAATTGTGTAGTACTTGTTAGTGATATTAGTGTTGACTTGAGTATGTTGTTATATCTAAATATACACATATCAGATAAATATGGTATGATACATCTGGGAAGGTATGTACAACAGTCATGTCTACAGATAACAAGGGGGGATCCACCTTGGATCCTGGGAACTATCGCCCCATCAGTCTGATGAGCTTGATCTGCAAGGCCATGGAACATATTATCGTGGAACTTATAACCAAAGACATTGGCAACCTTCAGACACTGGATCCCACCCAGTTTGGGTTCGTGAAGGGCTAATCTTGTCTCCTGAACCTGACTGACTTCTTCGAATCAGTCTCCAGAGCCGTGTATGAGGGTAAGGCAGTTCACACAGCCTATCTGGACCTCGCTAAGGCCTTTGACACCATCCCCCACTCTGGAATCATAGATAAACTTACTAAGCTGGGCATTAATCCCTACATCACATGATGGGTTTCCAACTGGCTTACTGAAAGAACCCACACTGTAAAAGTAGCTGACTTCAAATCCAACTCCAGACAAATGACAAGTGGAGTACCTCAGGGTTCAGTCTTAGGTCCACTCTTGTTTGCCATTTACTTCTCTGAAGTACAGGCCAATACTAAGGGACTCTGGCTAACAAAATTCACAGATGACTGCAAACTGGGAGCCATTATTGAATCTCTAAATGATGTGGATACTCTACAAAAGGGGCTTACAGAAACAGATGCTTGGTACCAGACCCATGGGCTCAAGCTCAATGCCAAGAAATGTATAATTATTCCCTATGGGAAAAAAACATGTACCTGTGAATTACCACATAGGTGGCAGTACACTAAACACTGAAAGTGTGATAAGAGACTTAGGGACACAGGTGGACAATGGTCTCACGTTCGATAACCACATCGCCACAACAGTCAGGAAATCCTTCTATGTGGCACACCTCATCACTAAGGGCTTTTCATCCAGAAAAAAGGAGGTCAATGTCCCACTGTACTCATCCCTCATTAGAACCATTATAGAATACAATGCCCCATTTGGTATGTACCTCTCAAGACACCTGCAACAACTGGAAAGGTCACAGAATGACCTCACTAAAAACCACAGGCCTAAAGCAAATGCCCTATGCTGACTGCCTTAAAAAACTCCACCTATACTCTGTCACATATCGTCTACTCAGAGGCGATCTCTGCTTAACATACAAGGCCATGTCAAACCCAGAGTTGTTGGACATGCTACACTTAAAGAAATCCCAATTCCTCAGAGCCACATGCTCCAGGGATTTAAAGCTTGTCATCACAATAAACAAAACATGCTGGAGGGATAGGTATACAGACCTAACTACTGTACACACTACAACAGAAAGTCCAGGTTTTGTCCTCAAATATGAGGCCTACTATACATAATATGTCTAGCACTCTGATATCTCACTGGCTTGTTACCAGGTATGATGTCAGTAAATAATGATGTACTGTACATATGCACCTCTTACTGCATGACATATGGACAAAGGGTGACATACTTGGAGGACAGAGGCACAAACACAGCACCAATATTGATATATTGCTGTGATAATCTGAGAAATTTCCTGGTGTAACAGGGTTTGTTGTGACATATCTCTTCTGAGGGATATGAAGTCAGTAACTCACATGAATGTCACCATGTACTGACTGCAATCATCAGAGTATGCTACTGCATATCTAAAGATAAGAAATGTGTGAGTAACACAACACATGTAAGATTCCAAACTCAGGGCAGTCTGCAGATAGCCCTACAGGTGAGTTTCTTCAACCACATAACACTGTCATGCCAGACTATAAATCATGTAGAACAGCCATATCCACACAAACCCTGTTAAACCAACATTACTTTAAATGTAGAACAGCAATACTTGCATTCTGTCATCATGTCTGGAACACCCCCCTCCTGTTTGTTGGCTTGTCTCCACAGTGTATGTTGGAATAGGCATTTCCAAACTATCCTCTGTGATGCTGTTTGTCAAACACCCACATGAAGTCCTGCTCACAGTGAAGGAAAAGGTCCAACACCCACATGAAGTGCTTGGTTATAGGAGTGTGTTTCCATGCAATTGGCTATAGGAATGATACCACAGCTGTTCCACATGCAATTAGCAAGTGGGGGACTGCAATTCATGCAAAGGCCATCAGCTCATCATGAGCATTTCTTAAAAAACTCAAGCTGCTGCCTAGGCAAAGCAGATGTACTTTTCCACATCCACCAGAGAGGGAGAGAGAGAGAGAGAGAGAGAGAGAGACAGAGACAGAGACAAAGTAAGAAAGGAAGGGTGTATGAGAGCAAGAGCCAAGTGTGTCTGTGTATGATCCGTGGGTGGAGAGTGGTATCTGGATATTATAACAGTTGCCTATATTGTTAGCTGCTCCATACTGTCACATACTAATTGTACATGGCTGTACACATTTATGGCTGAGGATTGTCTACAACAACCTCTACAATGTTTGAAAACTGTTGGCCTTATAATGTGGACAATGGGACATATAGGTCCTCAATATAATGATGTAGCAAAACCCACAGTGTAATGGATCCTGTCAGTGCACATTCACCCCAACAGGATACTGATGGCATACATACAAACACACACTTACCAGTATTGAGTTTCAAAACTCTACCTATGTATTGCTATTACAGTGTTATGCAGATATTGCATGCACCACGGAGCTTACATGTTGGAGAATTGTCCAAAGGTATCTTTGAAAGTGAGTGACATCAGCAACAGTGCTAAAGAAGGGGTAAGGGAAGTGTAGTACATGTGAATGTCCACAAAATCAGGTGTCAATGGAGACACACACACACATATCATCACAGTTGGCAAGATCAAGACTAGAACCACTACTTACCTTGTTTACTACACTACAGTATTACGCAGTTATCACAACCACCACAGAGCTTATACAGCCATTACTTGGCCAAAGGGTTATGTCAAGGTGAATGACATCAGTAGGCATGCTAAAGTAGGCCAATGGGAGGTGTAGTGATTGTGAATGGCTTCAAAATCTTTAATCTACACACACACACACGCACGCGCACACACACACACACACACACACACACACACACACACACACGCATACACATACACACACACACACACACACACACACACACACACACACACACACACACACACACACACACACACACACACACACACACACACACAAACTGAGATGCATAGGTTCATTGCTTCGCAGGTGTGTAGTAGTTGGATGGGCCTGACAGCTGTACAAGGCTAGGCAAAGGGAATATCTTGGCATCAGGCCACATGACAATGGTCTGCAGTGTGGCTCAGGGGTGTAGTTCCTGGAGTGGTCCTCACAGATGGGTATTGTATTCACCATCCACTCATCAGGGTTACTATTGTGGGTGGCCAGTGATGTGCACTGCTTCCCATGTATGTGAGCTATATTCCATAACATGGACTGTGTCTGGGTTGTGCACATGTCCCACACGCATAATCTTTGACATGTGGATGTGTACTTGAGATCTCTGGGGCATGTTGTGTGTACAGATTGTTATCTTCTGATGTAGCATTCCTGATCTCATTTGGGGAGACCTGGGTATGGAACCGAGGTCATGCTTGCACCTACATTGACAGCATGATACAGGTATTCGGTAGAGTTAGTGGCATCTGTCCATATAGGGCATGTGTATAAGGCATGATATTCCCTTTGTTGGTTACATTTGCAGACTCTACAGTTGTTGCAGGTGTCAAGGGGGAAACATAGCAAAAGGACCACTATATGCATTTATGTGCCTACTGTAGGAATGGAACAGGGTGCCATATCCTTTTACTTGCTGGATAACACACACTCAGTAAGGAGATGTTACCTATTACAGTACTTTCTGATATCAGTGGCAGTGTTGTGGTCAACAGTCATGTAGTCTACTGCAATCACACCATGGTTACTATCTGTGGGCAATACGTGATACACAGGGAACTACCAATATAGTGGCTGTTGCCTAGTCAAGTGTGTTTGTGTATGGGACATGGGTGGAGAATGTTCTCTGAGTAATACAAGGGTTGTTTATATTGTTCACCAATCCATAATGTCACATGTAGGGCTATGAATTGTCTACATCAGCCTCCCTGCTGTTTGACATCTGTTGTCCTTGTAAGGTGGACATTGTGACATACAGTAGGCCCTCAACAGGGTTTATATCACATGATTGAAACACAATACAGCAAACACCATAACATCAAACTGCAAACCCCGAAAGCATAAAACTTTGAAAGCTGAGAACAGTGAATGTCCTCAAAAGCATTAATCTCAGTGCATAACCAGCATCCGCCACTAGGTGGCCACATGGGATGTCCTCACTGGCAAATATCTGGTACAGCTGTGTCATATGCCAAATGTGGGAATTGTGATAGCTTCCAGGGCTGCCAGCACACACATTTATTTAATGTCCTGGGCATTGCACATGACCTGGCAGTTGATGGAGGTGAAGCCCTTGTGGTTTATGTAGACCCTACCCCGCTCGCCAGGTGGTGCTTTGATGTGTATGTGCGTGCAGTCTATAGCACCCACTATCTCATGGTATTCTGCTATTTGGTGGAAGAGATGCATATTGCTGGTCAATGCCTCACGGGTGTTGAGGAAATATATGTGCTCACTGGCATGTGCTGACATGGAATCCAGAAACTGGTGGAGTACCCTGGATGCTGATACCTGTGAGATCCGTGAGATCCCCATGATATCTCCAGCTGGCCTTTGGAAGGTATCTGTGGCTAGTATTCTTAAGCTTACACATACCTTGGTATCCACTGGGATGAGTTCCCTTCTGTTTGTTCTGTGTTTGAGGCATTGCCAGCACAGCTCAACTATTTGCTGTAAGAGGTCCCTGTCATAGTGCTCCACTATCTCCAGCTCATGTAACCCCCGGTAGGCTACCCTGGGTCTGTACACTCTTCTCCTTCTCCTCACTGTGGGTTGGTCATCAGCATTCTCATCCTCACCACCCTCAGCCTCTTCCACATATTGATGTATGAGAGCGACAGCAGCCCCTATCATTTTGTTAGTTTTGTCTGGTAAAATTTCCCCATCTGTGTACACCGGTGGTGTAGAGTTTGTAGGAAAAAACAGAGTGGAAGATGTTTGCATAGTTTACAATAGTGTGCTGTGCTGTGCTGGGCTGCTGCCTGTGTAATTTGTTGATTCTGATACATTTCACCTGCCAGCTATGCTAGTTATCCTTGATTGTCTATCTACTGCTGTTTTTCCTTCCCATTGCCTTCCCATTTAAGCCCCGAGGTGCACAGCACATACCCAGTGCTCAGATGTGAACAGAGCTACTATTTCCTGTTTTTTTTTTTTTTTTGTTTAAAACCCAGTGTGCAACACACACACACCCGTTTAGGCAATGTAAATACTGCTAGGCAGCTTCAGACACACCTCCTTCCTTAGCTGTGCTTAGCTAAGGGCAAACACAGGCCACAGGGTTCCAATAAGCTTACAGCATGCATAACACACCCCCTTATGAAGTCAGCTACCTCTTAGGCTTGTACCGTGGTATTACTGCACTTACACAGTTGGGTGCTAGCTAACACTGAGGGGAAATCTGTGATTCAGTTTCAATCCCCTCATTTGCATATAACTGACTGCTAATGCATGGTTACAAGACTGATACTCAGCCTTCTCCCTTAGCAACCACTATTCAATGGTATTGTTGTCTTCTGCATGCCATTGACTATTATGGCAGAAGGCTGATTTTGGTTTAAAAGCTTATTTCCAGCTTTTTTTTTTTTTATTTTCAGGCCGATCTCTTTTGCGCACCAATGCCCTATGCTTAAATGGCCAAAATTGGCAAAAATAAAAAATAAAAGTTATTTTTTTATAATTTTGCAACTGTTTACCATGCCAATGGCCAGATATTTGGACATTGGCATGCCTACTACATTGAATGCATGCTTTCTTTGGAGCTGTCATGCCTCCGTTTTGTAATTTGCAGAAATGTGTTCAGTTAGTAACCGAATACATTTCTGCTGGTTACACTATTCCTGCACAGACGCCTGCATGCTTCCTGGATCACTAATTCACCTCATTTGCATGTTTTTCACCTGCAAATGGGGTTATTAGCATACAGGAGCTGTGTCCATGCAGGAATAATGTTGGAATGCTCGTGCATGTCCCGGGACCTCATTCCTGGGTCACTCTTCAGCCATTTTGTGTGCAGCAGCTCTTGCACTATTCCTGCACACCGTGCAGAGCTTGCTTAATCCTGGGGTATGTCTTCTGTGAAGGACTTATAGATTAGTATTTAGGAACAAGGTTTATCTGGTGAATTCTTTATTAATGGAAAAACTAGCATTATGTCAAATGTTTATATGATCCCAGAAAATATGAAAATGAAATTGTGCTATTAGTGTTTGATTTCATATGGAATTCAAGACTAAACCCAATGAAAAGAATTGTGTTGTATATGAGTAAAGATGTATGTGGACTGGGATGACAAAATCCATTTGTTTACTCTGTTTCTCAGTACTTTAAAAAGTGGGTAAAATAAGAGAATGAGAAATTAATAGTGAGAATGTTTAAATAATAGCACAAAAAGTTCTGGGACATGATGAAAATAAGAAAAAGAGGACAATAATATGTAAATGAATACATTAAAAATGATTAAGAAAAATACTAATATGGAAAATAAAAATGTAATTCATATAGAGAAAAGTAGAAGGATGTGGTATAATAATAATAATGTGATGAAGCAATATTATTATGTAAATCCATAGGGACAGTTACCAGAAGTGATTAAAGCCATTAAAGTAAAGAAAATTGGTGAAACAAGTCAGGATTTCCTATGGACACTGATAATAAATAAGTTACAAATAAATGAGAATATGCCATATTGAAAGAAATTTGAAGCAGTGTGGTTATTTTGTGAGGAGAAAGATATGATAGAGCATGCTAGAGCAGTGAAACTCTGGAAAAAGTTGTATGAAGCATTTTTTAAGAATATTAATGATATAAACTATATATATATATATATATATATACATATATATATATATATATATATATATAGATATGATTATTCATAAATATAATAAGAATTAAGAATGTGTGAGAAGTGTAGATAATTTATTTTATGTAATATGGGTCATTTGGAATGAAAGACGGAATTAAATTTTGTTTAATGGGTAATAGATTTTAGCAGATATATTCCAAAAAATAGATTATGGTTGTGGAATAAGTAGATGATCAATTAAAACAATTAAATTAAGGGACTATAGTGTATCAAGATGGTACAGTGTCAGGATTTACTATGGAGACTGGTAAGCAATAAGTTACAAGTAAAGGGGAATATGCCATATAAAAAGAAAGTTGAAAGATTGTGTTCATTTTATGGGGAGGACGAGACAACACAACATGTTTTTTTATGTAAAAGAGTGGTGAAATTCTGTAAAATGTTATGTGAAGAAAAAATTGAGAATATTAATGCCATAAACAATATATATATAGATATGATTATGTATAAATGTTATAATAACAAGAAGAAAAAATATATGAGAAGGGTAGATAAGAATTTATGTTAAGTAGTATGGGTTATTTGGCATGAAAGACTGAATTAAATGTTTGAATGGGAAGTGGATTTTGGCAGATATATTTTGCAAAAAATTAGATTATGGTTGTGAAAGAAGGGGTGGGGGTCAATTATGGAAGAACAACAATGGGGACGGTAGGAAAATGAAAATGTCAAAAAAATAGAAATGTGCATATATGTGCTGTAAATATATAAATATGTAAATAATGTTTTATATTGTGTTAAATAAAGGACACCTACTCTTTTTGATGTGTGCCATGGAATCTTTTACATCCACCTGAGCTACCGCCAGCTCAAGCAGATAAGGTCTCAGTTTAATGTCTCATATAAGGTATGGGAAACTCAGGAATGCAACCCCCCCCCCATACTGCACTGCAGTGACAGCAATTGATCTATCTTGTGTGGGAAAAGAACCCATATCCTTCTGCACGAATGATGAATGTGCTGCTTGTTGGGCCGCTGACACTGCTAAAACCACTCATCTAGAAAGAAATTGTATATTATACAGTTATACATACCAATATATGACTAACTTACAAAATTCAGATTAATTCCTTCAGTATTAAGAAGCACTAATGCAAGTATGCCTACAATTCTCTTGGGTGATATAAAAAATGTAATCCTCTGGCTAATGAGGCCTTGCAAGATGTCGCGTGGAAAAAAAATCTTTAAATGCATTTTTTCATGCAAATTTGAGCAATAAGTAAATGAACCAAGGGGTAGTGTAATCAAACATAATTAGCTGCAAAGCCATCAATTTAAAAAGTATGTAAAAACATAAAAGCATCAAAAAAAAAAAAATCCACACTATATATATATATATATATATATATATATATATATATATATATATATATATGTATGTATATAAAACTAAGAACTGAACTTCGTGACAATAAAAGCATTCAAAAAAATAGTAAATCACACCAACAACTCTTGTAGAACTTTAGCGCTGTCGTCTTATTTATTGTCAAGACTTCTTCAGAAAGACATGTTTCATAAGTGTTTCACTTAAGTTTCACTTATGAAACATGTCTTTCTGAAGAAGTCTTGACAATAAATAAGACGAAAGCGCTAAAGTTCTACAAGAGTTGGTGAGATTTACTATTTTTTTGAATGCTTTTATTGTCACGAAGTTCAGTTCTTAGTTAAAATTTCTTCTCTTCGTTAAATTTTTTTGAGTGCGGTTAATTTTAGTTTTATATATATATATATATATATATATATATATATATATATATATATATATATATATATATATATATATATCATGATTGCTATGTTACCATGTAAACAGTATCTGTAGTTGCAATATTCTGCTTTGTTTTTACGTGGAGCTTTTCTCCCCGGGCCTCAACTGAAAATGGACATATATCCAGTTAGACTAGCCCGGTCATAAAATGTAAAATAAATAATTAAATAAATGTATAATTATTTTCTGCATTAAGTTATGTGTGTTATATCCTTGCTTATTTTGGTATATTGAATGACTGTATGCAGTTAGCAGCAGGTTTATATATAATATGGGTAAATGCATACATGTAGATATATATGTGTGTTTTTCTATATATATAATATTTAATTTTGCATATTAATGCCAATTATTATTCTCTGCATCAAGTTATTTATGAGTGTTTTTATGTGTGTTTTTTTATGTCTGCTATATCCATGTCAAGTCATGGTATATTTGTTTATTTATACTATGAAGTAAGTTTTCTATTTGGTGCTTGCTGAATTGTATGACTTTGCTGGGTGTCATGTCACTTTAAATATTACTATTGGAGTTGCAATTTAAATCAGGGCAACAATGCGGTTGAGCACACACTGATGATGCTTTCGAGCAAAACCGGTCTGTGGGGCAGACTGTGCTGGCAATAAATGCTTTATACCATTGTGATGCCTCCATTTATTAATGAGTGCTGGATGGTTTTGAGATTTATGCAGTGTTTTTCCGTGCACCAATTTATGGCTAATGTGCACCTTGCGTTTTGGATCTATGTTTATTTATTGAGTGCTGTTACCAGTTGCAGGCCCATATGGGCTCGGATTTTGTGGCATTTGGATTATCGTAGTGGAATTTGGAGGATTGCAACTACGACATGGTTTTCGCAGTCTTTATGAACATGGCAGTGGGTCCTGATTTTAGGAAGTTCATGGATAATTTGACTGCCGACAAGGATGATTTCTCATTTTTTACTAAGTCCGTCATGGAAGGTCAGCGTTCAGTACTGATGGGACAGCTGGATATGCAACAACAATTCACAGTTGGGTGACATGTCCAAGAAGGTACGTTCATTGGTCTGGCACAGTAAATTGCTAAAGGCTTATTTACAAGCCAAAATAGTACCACGGGGTGTAAGGGTTCAAGTGGAGCCTGGGATGGGAGCTGAGGATTCTGAATTTATGCAGAAATGGCGAGCAGTTCAGTTAATGGCTTCCAACATGTTTATACAGTTGTTGATAGAACATTATGATAAACAGCTTCCGGACATTTTTGCTAAACTAGAGGCCAGCCATGAACGTACTTTGACTTTTGTTGGGACTAGTGACTATCAGGAATTATATGCACAATTTATGGCGGACATGGATAAATATGATAAGGAGTTACAGGGGTGTAAAATGAGAAAATATCAGCGTGACATAAATGATTTTAAAAGTGACATGGTGTTCACATGGACGAAACAAAAGAAGGGTGTACGTTTTGATGACAAGAATGTTAATAGACCAAAACGAAAGAGGGTTAGGTCTATTCTTCGCAAACCAAATTATACTTCTAGCACTTCAGAAATTTCATCTAGTTTCTCCAGTACAGATACTGAGACTGAGTTAGGGGATTTGGGGATACCAGTGTCACCGGTCCCTAAAAGATCTAAAGCCCCTTTAGGAGGGGAGGTCGTAAACACAATAAACGATGATATGGAGCAGTTGTTCCGGGCTAGTTTGCAGGCCCCACAGACCCAGTTTCTAATGGGTCAATAGTAGACAATAATGATGGTAATGATGTGAACCAGCTTGTTATTAACCTCACACAGTATGTTTTTACTGAAAGTGAATTCAAATTGTTAAACAAGGGTTTGGGGTATGTGCCTTCCTTTATATGTGTCACATTTTGATGTAATAAAAGATGTCAAACATTTTGTAGAAATTTGAATCTGAAATATATTTTTGCCCATCAGCATGATGATAATACTGTTGGAGAGGGGGGGGGGGCTTTTCTGTTTCAGAAAATCTGATTTTCAGCCTTTGTATTGTAGTACTGTTAAAACTTTTGAACAGCTTGTTATACAGGAACTACAAGTTAATCAGGCTCAGACTTTTAGCCATTTTTCCCATAACCTCACATTGGATGAACGTCAGGCCTTAAAATCTCTTGTGAATAACCCCAATATAGTAGTGGTAGGGGCTGACAAAGGTAGGGTGGTGGTTATCTGGGATAAAGTACAGTATGAATTGGAAGCCCTGAAACAACTTAATGACCATATTTCCTACTGCTCTTTATCTGTGGACCCTACTGGTGGGTTTAAGTCAGTTATTGATAGTTTTATTTGGATGCTAAGGAACAGGGGATTATCAATGCTGATTTAGTTATGCAATTGACAGTTGATATACCTACTTTTCAGTATTTTTATTTAGTTCCAAAAATCCATAAGACTTTACATAATCCTCCAGGAAGGCCCATTGTGGCGGGTAGAGGTTCACTAATTGAACCCCTATCTGAGTATCTTGAATTTAAACTTAAACCCTCATTATCTTTAGTTAGAGCTAGAATTAGGGACACCAAACAATTTTTGCAGCTTATGGATGATTTGCAGGTTTCTAGTGTAGCACAGCTGGGAACTTTGGATGTACAGTCCCTCTACACCAGTATCCCCCATCAAGGGGGTATTAAGGGTGTACACTATTGGATGAGGCAGCCTGGTCTTTTTTCCTGAATTAGAGGCAGTATTTTTATTATCCTTATTGGAGTTGGTGCTTGAACATAATGCCTTTAAGTTCAACAATCAGTGGTATCTACAGGTAAAAGGTACGGCTATGGGGGCTACTTTTGCCCCTATTTATGCCAACCTTTTTATGGGGTATCTTGAGGCTGAATATTTTCATACTGGCAATTTTCCTTTTTTGAAACAACTGGTGATGTGGTGTTGATACCTAGATGATTGTTGGGTTATATGGCAAGGTGGATTGGATGAATGGGAAAACTTTAAACAATATTAAATGGCAATGAGCATGGTATTAAATTTATTGGGAAGCTGGATTTATTTACAGTTGATTTCCTGGATGTTAATGTCACCAAGGTGTTGGATGGTACAGTAGTTACCACATTACACAGGAAACCTTTTTCCAAAAATTCTATTTTACATGCTCATAGTTGCCATCCTGCACATACCATCAGAAACATTCTGGTGGCACAATTTCAGAGAATTAAGAGGATTTGTTCTGCCCCTAGTGAGTATGAGAAACCAGCTTTGTGACTAAAAGAAAGGTTTTATGTTAGAGAGTACCCCAAAAATGTGGTAGATAATGCATATAGTGGTCTAAGATGACAAGTAGGATGGCTTTGCTGCAGGACACTCACCTTCCTAGACGGTCTAGGTCCACGGGAATAAGGTTTATTACTACTTATGCTAGTAATACCTTTAAGATCAAGGAGGTCATTTCTAAGTATTGGCATGTATTATATTTGGATCCATTTTTCTCTACTTTATTGTAATCTAGGTGTGAGTTTGAATATAGAAAGGGGAAATCTGTAGGAAAATATTTGTCCTCTTTTAAGAAAGGCCAAAATCCCAAAACAGAGGTACTTTCTACCATAGTTGGTAGTACATACTGTGGGCATTGTAAATATTGTAACTTGATGTCCAGGACGCATTCCTTTACTTCGGATAATACCCGGGCAGTTTATGATATTAGATGCCTTATTAAATGTACAAGTTTGTGGGTTATATATATATGGCAGTATGTCAGTGTGGGGCATTCTATATAGGACAGATGTCATGTCCATTGAAGCAGAGAATAGCCCTACACATTAGTGACATTAAATGTAAAAGGACCCGTAGTGCTTTGTACAAGCACATTTTGGTGCATTCTACAGCACATTTTGTGTTTGTTGGAATTGATAAGATCACGACACATGTTATGAATGAAACTGTAAGGCATAACATATTGACTAATAAGGAACGCAGATGGATCATTAACTTAGGGGCTCTCTTTAAACCAGGCCTTAATGATCAGTGGTGAATTGGTCATTGTTGGTTTGGGCCTCCCTTTCTAGTTATTTGGACATTATTTAGTTGGATTATTTTTGTAGTAGTAGTTTGAGGTATCAGTATGGGGTAAATTGGAGATAGGTAATATTTGTTATTTTGGTACAGAAGTGGATTTGTTTGGTCATTAAATAGGATGTTTTGAGTATAATCAAATGATTGTATGCAATTAGTAGGTTTATATATAATATAGGTAAATGCATACATTTAGAAATATAAGTGTATTTTTCTATATACATGGTATTCAATTTTGCATATTGTTGCAAATTATTTTCTGCATTAAGTTATTTATGTGTGTTATATCAATGCTTATTATAGTATATTGAATGACTGTATGCAGTTAGGAGGTTTATATGTAATATGGGTAAATGCATACATGTAGATATATGTGTGTGTTTTTCTATATATATAATATTTAATTTTGCATATTAATGCCAATTATTATTCTTTGCATCAAGTTATTTATGAGTGTTTTTATGTGTGTTTTTTTATGTCTGCTATATCCATGTCAATCATGGTATATTTGTTTATTTATACTATGAAGTAAGTTTTCTATTTGGTGCTTGCTTAATTGTATGACTTTGTTGGGTGTCATGTCACTTTAAATATTACTATTGGAGTTGCAATTTAAATCAGGGCAACAATGCGGTTGAGCACACACTGATGACGCTTTCGAGCGAAACTGGTCTGTGGGGCAGACTGTGCTGGCAATAAATGCTTTATACCATTGTGTTGCCTCCATTTATTACTGAGAGCTGGATGTTTTTTGGGATTTATACAGTGTACGTGCACTTTGCGTTTTGGTTTTATATATATATATATATATATATATATATATATATATATATATATATATATATATCAATACATTCATTTGAGTGACCTAGTGTAAATGTTGAATTTCTCAGTGGCGAATGTTCGGAATGTCGTACAAAACACCGAATGCGACATTTCCGACCACTCTACCACCTAAACAAGCACTACCATGGGTCAAAAGGGGGGGGGGTGTTATTTTGCATTTCACTACAATTGCGTTCACAATTATGAGAATTTGCCACACTGCTTTCGAACATTTTCTAATTTGCCATCCCCTGGCCGATCAAATGAATGCATACTATATATATATATATATATATATATATATATATATATATATATATATATATATATATATATATATTTATTTATTTGCATTTGTTAACCAGGTTGGTCCAGCTGGGGAAGATTTACCCTTTTTCAGTGCGGGAGGCAAATGTCTTCATATCACCCACACAAAGCATAACCACTCCACATACCCTCTAAGTCTAACTGTAGCCCTAAATCTTAAACTTAAACTCTAACTATAACTTACCAGATCCACCATGAATCCTTTACCAAGGACCAGTCATCCATTGTGAACTGGATGTGTTAATATGTTGAAAAGCACAAGTCTGTAATAACTGTGAGAGACATCTCTATTTAAGCACATTTTAACAGGGAAAAGTTCTCATCCCTCTGCCCTCATACCCCTTTTCCTGCTCATACTAACTCTGTGGTCACACATCTGATAGTGGAAATGGACACTGGTGGTAGATATGGAAGGTTGGATCACACAACTACAATCATGCAGTAGAATTAATCTTTGTGAACCATTCTGAGAATTGTTATTTCAAGGAGTTGTGATGAGACAGATAATATTACAGGTGATGCCATTCATTCAATGATGGATCTTTGAAGTTAATTTGAAACCTTAAAACTAACCAAAATAAAAAGCTCATTAATAAATGCATCCCAGACCAGAATTATGATCCTAAAGTCATTGAGTTGCGTAAGACCTAAAGCAATCAGATTTAACTGAACGCCATTTTATTCATTGTGAAATTAGCACCTTTAGCTTCATCCAAAATGACTTGTAAATTAAAACTGCATTAATTTCAAACAAATAACCTAGTCAGATTTTACTCTCCATCTAACAATAATCACCTCACTGGGCAGCTCGTATCACAAGGTTGTTCTTTATAACAAATTGCATTCATACTTTAAAGATTCCAAAAGAAATACAAGGAGAGGTAACTCCTGTTTTACCTGTTTTGTAAATGCTATACAAGGAATGCTCAGCTGGAGGTACATGCACACAGTCACAGTACAGTAGCGTTAATGTGCTGCGCCTTCTGCAATTTTAGTTACAAGCCTTGGGGGCAGCTTTAAAACATAAAATATACCCAATTATAGGAAAAGAAGTGCATCAATTACAGTTGTGCATTCGGGCAATATTGCTTAAATTTCCCAAAATATCCACGCACAGGAACACAAAAGAATTAGCACTACTCAAAACAAAATTCATGTATTGTGAAATTTATTTCCAATAAAGTTATCTGTTCTGTGTACCTATCACTGAATATTTTAGATAGTTACTTTGTTTTTTATTCCCATGGTATGGACTTTCAAGTTTAAGCATAATTCAGTAAATATTACGACAAATATTAAATTATTCTAATATAAATAATGTGGTTGTGCTATTATTGTTTAATGAAGGAATTATTTACATGATCAGATATTATGAGTCATTTTGGTAGATTTTTAGAAGACATTGACATGATTAAGAAACCACATTCTTCTCTTGACCTTATAAAACTTCATTATTTTATACCTGAGACGTTTTTAAGATGGTAGCTGGTTACTTAGTTGATAAAGGTTTGGTCAGGAGTGCAATGTGTGTGTTTTTTTTTAAATAGTTCAGTCTGCGTTATCTACAACAACCAATGGAATAGAATTACAGTGTCTTTGCTCTGCTACACAAATCAGTTAATTGTGACTGGAATGGGGTCAGGATTAAGGGCTGGGTTGTAGGCAAGAAGCAAGATTAATTTTAAAGTTAGGACTGTATATAGACTTAACGCATGCAGTAGGTGTATTTTGTTCTGTGTGGCGGAGAGTGGGGCATTTACATCTTACAAGAATAATTCTGCACATGTACAGTGTTGCACATGTTTTATTAGAGCTATGTTTTCATAAGTATTTCTTGGCTTGCAGTCCAGTGGGCCATTCAGGAGCCTAGCCCAGATTCCTAGTCTCATCTAAGCAGTGTCTGGTTAAGTGAGCTGCTCAAGGTCACACAGACACCAGCTGAGGACTGTGGGAATCAAACCCTGTATCACAGCATCAATTTCCAGAAGACATGCTTTTGAATTTACTGATTTTTATTACGTAGTGTTAGCCACTTTATATTTGATGAAACAATCTTCAACCAACTAACCTAAATTTATTCAGTACTTCATTTTCTATGGCATTGTATATTGTCTTTTTTCTTTAAACTAACAATTAGGGGTGTTGTGCAGCAACTTTTGACACATAAATCATATCTTTTGGATGCCTAATAGTCACCTTGCTAAGTTTACCCTCAGCTATATTTGCATACAGTTCAGAGTGCAGGAGGATACCCTTATAGCGCTAAGAAGATGAAAAAAAAGAAAAGATGATAGTATTGGAGAAGTCCTAATCTACTCTAGTTTATTATTTTACATACCCATGATATTCACTACATGTATGGTTACTAATCTTTTATAGTAAACATAATGCATATTGAATATATTTTATTTTACCTGAGCATATCACTACTGGGAATGCACCAAATATCACATCTCTTGTCATGTAATTATATAATCTTTCATAGAAGTATGCAATAACTAGACCTGGGTGATTGGGTAATATGCTAGTCTTAACTGTTTAATTCCTTACACATATAACTACATTGTACTATTATGACAGAGCCTTTTATCATAGCATGAGATACCAGTTAGCACAGTTACTATTAGCTCTTACTATGCTATCGTATTGATAAAGTTAACTTGTATTTGCATTACAATATATGTAAACCAGTCTCGTCTGTGTGCTACACATTGCCCTATACTGTTCAACATTGTACACACTTACAGCCACACTGTTCAGTCTACCACATGTTAGCAGACATTAGCTGTATGCATATCCTGGTATGACTGTACTGTTACTGCAGTATTCAAGACATACCTGAAAAGCACAGGTATGTCTGTAGCTTGCTCATCTCTCACTCTTGCAATACATTATGCATATATTTGTTTACCTGAAAGACATTTTTTTTTTGTAAATCTGTGGTGGCCCAGTGGGATGCCAAAACTTCTGAGGATGTATGGCTGTAGTACTTCTACTCCTGTCTTTGTGATCCTGCAGTTCTACAGCATCACCAAAATCACCCAAGTATTTAACCCCACTCCTCAGGGCCAGGTTCACCAACTAGTATGGACTGGTGAAGACAAAATTCAGAAGAAGACTGAGACAGAAAGTCAACATTGCTACTCACAGAGGATGGATTGACACAGTACTGCTGGCATCATTTTGTAGAGGATTGTGAGGTATTAGACATGATCATATGTTTAGGTTAATCCACACTCCTCCTAAAATGATGACAACCCATCATAGCCTGTAGATTCATCTACTTTGGTCACTGTTTGTGGCTCTGGGCCTCACACCAGCATGTCTCTGAAGAGGGCTGAGCAGGCACAGCCTCATCATTCCTCCCATTCCTCACCAGCTCTTAAAGGTGCTTGGGTTTACTCATTGAAACCAGCTTGTGTTGGTCATAGTGAATATGTTTTCTTCTACACCAAGAGAGCTGTCTTAATTTGCAAGACATTTGGATTTTGGCACATATTCTTGACTCAATACGGATTGGCATATTGTATTGTGTACTATCAATCCCCAAAATTTTAAAACATTGGACACTAAGGAGGTCCACTCATTATATATGGTGCTGAAGAGCAAAATGCGGCAGTCAATATATAATATGTCTGTAGTATCCTGAGATGCTCACATATGTTGGGTTACATGGACAAAATTATTTATCTGCCTGATACCTAGGTATATCCATTTATTTTATATCATATCAGTTGAGCTGCATCAGTTTTTAGTCAGTCTTCAAAGTGTACATGGCTATAGTCCTCCTGTCATGTGTTTTTTTGAATATAAAGTGTTACATGGAAGACACTACCTGTATATTATGACACTGTTTAAATTTGTGAGGTTTCCCTTAACAACTACTGTATGCTAATGGTAATACATCCATACATCCATTGTGCTTCTGCAGGGCAGCCTTTCTGGATAATGATGCATATTTTTTCCAAATGTTTGATGTCAATAGGTAGGTTGTGTTCATAGCATGGAATGGTGTTTCTTGTCCATAACCGCCAATGACCATATGATGGTGGACGTATAGAAAATATGTGTGTGTGTGTGTGTGTGTGTGTGTGTGTGTGTGTGTGTGTGTGTGTGTGTGTGTGTGTGTGTGTGTGTGTATGACCATAATATAAGCAAAAGCCAACATACACTTGCATTACTGCATTATCCATAAATCGGGACAGTCAATGTTTTGGAAAATAATCAGGGTATGACACACATTACAATAATTTAAATGAATACATGAACACAGGAAACTGATTAATTTAAACAAATGAACTCTGGTCTGTGTATCATCTGCATGGTGAACTCATGGCAATACTGCCAGAAAAAAAGCCAGTCACATCCCAGATTCAAAGAAGTGAAAGAAAAAAGTAGTATATGTATCTGTGTATTTATTATATATATATATATATATATATATATATATATATATATATACACACACACACACACACACACACACACACACACACACACACACACACACACACACACACACACACACACACACACACATATATACATATATATATATATATATATATATATATATATATATATAAATAGAGAGAGAGAGAGAGAGAGAGATGTATCTATATGTCAATTTAATCTACTAGCTATGTATATATGTGTTCCAGAAATCCCCCCTTTATATTTTGCTTTCTCATCTGATACTCTACTCTTTCACCCATGTGATCTGCTATTTTGTTCAGAGCAAGATTTCTTTTCATAGGTTATACTTCAATAGATTCTGTCCTTTTGGATATTTAATTTTGTTTCGTTCAGAAATATAAATGATTCTTACACATATGAACTGTTCTGAATACCACTGGATGTATAGATTGTTAAATAACATTAATAAAGAAAGGGTGATATGTGAGTGAAGTCCTGTGGCAGTAAAGGAAAGTGGGTCAGAACTGAAAGCTTTGACAACAGTTGACATGATACCCCAACACCATGTAGAAATCAGAAAAAGGGGCTGGTGATGGTGATGGTGATGATGCTGATGATAAATAAATGGAGTTCAGATCTGTGCCTTGTCTTTGTTTCACTTATTATGCATTTCTTGGCACAAAGCCAGAATGTGTATATGTGTATATGCGTATTAATACTGCAGATGTATAGTTGTGTATATAGAACAGGTTAGAAGTCAAAAATACAGGTTCCTATCAGCTGACCGAAGACGCAGGTTAGCGAATGTGAATTGGTCCAGCTGTAAATGCCAAAATGGCAAAATATCAAAGCGGCATGTAAGCAAATTCTTTCCCTGGGAAAGAATTTGCTTGGCCGCTTCGGTAGTTTTCCATTTTCGGCACTGTAATGCGGTCTCAGAGTTGGTATATTTAAGTAGGGGGGTGTGGGAGGTGAAGCCCCCCACTAAATATCATGTATTAAAGTGTTTTCTTTTTTTTTTTTTTTTTGTTGGAACAGCGATTTTTTTTCCTTGGAAAAAAATCGCTGTTCTGACAGTTCAGTTTTGTAAGCTTTCGCTTACATGGGGTCGTTTAATCACCATTCACTAACCTAAGCATTTAGTGATCTAATATAGACCCAAAAATACTGTAAGTCAAATATTTAAAAAAAGCTATAAAATACATCTATGAAAAATTTCATAGCATAGATCACTGAGCAGGCAACTATGTCAGAGAATCATTTGTAATGGATTTCAGATGAATTAATAAATGAAAATGCTCTGATTTTTGCTTCAGTTTTTTTTTAAAACTCATTTCTGATTAATGACATTTGCATGGATGAATATGTCCTGTTAGTACATGGTGGACAAGCAGTAAGAAACAATGGGTAGTTAGGATCAGATAATGCATAATATATAAATTATAACTGCCCAGCTTCTGGCAAAAAAATAAAGTATCTATACAATGTGCAGAAATTGGAACATATCATTAGAAGGGGACAAGTCAGAAATATAAACAATTAATTGTGCAGTCAACTAATCATTGCATAGACTCTGAATAACTATGCTATAACATATGCCAAAAGTAAACTCATTCAAAAATAATGCTAAACAAGCTAAGAAGGTATGCAACAGTATGCAACACATGACATTTGGATATGGGAAGCCTACCAAACTGGAATGCTCCACCAAATACTGTGAACATATGTAACAGCATTGTTCAGTCACTCTGATACATATAGTTAGTCACGTGATAAAAATACTGGTTCATTTTTAAAAGTGTAACAGTCTTGAAGTCACTAAGTGAGAATTTAAGCAAGCAAGCAAGCAATAATGCCAGACGGGGTGTGTCTAATTGTGGAAATAATGCCCACATAGGGGTGTTCTGAGGTGTTGGGCCTCTACATCCCTGGAAGGGCATTATTTCCACAATAACATTACTCTGAAGGATGTTATTGTGCTTAGAAAATGGGCTATCTGTTAAATTGCTTAGTATTTGTTTTCCTTTTTTTCTTACTCTTGTAGTCTCTCTCTCTCTCTCTCTATATATATATATATATATATATATATATATTTATTTATATATATATATATATATATATATATATATATATATATATATGTATATGTGTGTGTGTATATATACATTTTTATATTCTTGATGTAAAAATAATTCCTCCACCTAATCTATAAAACGTGTTTTAGTATATGTAAAATTCTTGCTGGAGGAATTGTTTTACATCAAAAATATAAGTTGCATAAGTACTTGATGTCTACACATACAGACACACACACACACATTCAGAAGCACAAACATGGACTTAAACACATATACATAGAAACACACACACATTTAGAAACACAAACAGACAGACTCACATGCATACACATTGATACACACACACACACACACACATTCAGAAGCACAAACATGGACTTACACACATATACATAGAAACACACACACATTTAGAAACACAAACAGACAGACTCACAGACATACAAATTGATGCAAACACACACACACATTTAGAAACACAAACAGGCTCACAGACATACAAATTGATACACACACATACACACACACACACACACACACACACACACACACACACACACACACACACACACACACACACTACTTAACCGATACTTTGTTGAGAATTAACACAACCTCACATATCTCCTTGTAAGCAAATGAATATAAAAAAGAGCAAGGCATTGCAATTCTTCACCTCCCCCCACCTTTACTGTCTGTGGCTTTGCTTAAACAGCTAAAGATTAAAGTCGGCAAATAATGACAGACATTGAGAGTTACATAACTCTTAATGTTTAATCAATCTATGTTGAATGACTGCTAGTTGCACTCAGTGCTCTTGTCTGTCTGTCTCATTCACTCTCACTTATCTCTACATGTACACACACACACACACACACACACACACACACACACACACACACACACACACACACACACACACACACTTTCTTTTTTATTTTACTTAGTTTTTCTTTTCATTTTACTCTCACTAAAAAGCAAAGCATTGCTTAGTAAAAATAAAAAAAATGGTGACTATTTGCATTTTAGCTGTCCAAACTTTACTTAATATCCAGCCAAGAAATGGCAGACTTGTTTTCTGTGGGCATTACCTGTACATTAACATCCTGCTGGGAGAACATTTGTTCTGCCGTCAGGGTCTGCTGTACAGTTTGCATATTCCATAACCTAGAATAAAGTGTGTCCCTCCATATTATCTCTTTCGGAGTGAGTTATGTGTCTACCTAATAATACAGCCCTCCCAAACTATAGTCACTCATAATGTTTAACCTTCTTCCTGCACTAACAACTACTTCAAAGGAGCTATAAATTAGTTAAGAGTTCTTGTAAGACTACAAGAACACTTCTAGTCATAAGAACAACTGCTTTTTTCTATTTATGATTTTCTTGAAGTGATTCTGCTGTAATAAAGTGTGAGATGAATGTATAACTGCTGATAAACCACCCTTCCTGAGAACATTTAATTGTGCACATTTTTTATCTTTCTTCCTGACACAGCATCTTCAGAATGGAGTTTCTGCTGGTTAGAACCTGTTTCAGAGCCTACAATAAAATGACCAATTGTGAGTGTGAGGGAACAACCAACATGTATAAGGAATACAGAATATCTTGAACAGAAAGGACCAGTAGGACATATGGAGAATCAAGAGACAGATGCTTGAACTATAACAATTATACTTGTAATAGGACTTTTAGTTTTTATACGAGTCATAGCTACTGAAGTGTTAAAATATGTACCATTATGTTCATCAACTTGTTGGTTTAACTGGGAACTTTATGAGTGTAGGATTAATCACTCAGTCATTTATCAAGTTTAAATGGAAAGCAGCTTTACTTTCAAAAACTGTTGTGAAAATTTTAAAACTGGGATACAGGAATCTTACTTTGAAGAATACTTAACTGTTATGCATCAATCTCTACTGAAAGCATTGCAAATTTGTTATTATTCTCTTCAAAATAAAAACTATATACTTTTACAAATAAATCAAGGGTTCATTAAGTCTAACTAAGGAACCCCCTTGGTTAGGAGCCTAATATTGCACTAAATGACCAGGGTACGAAAGACTTACTGAGTGTCATGTGAAAACAGGGCAGCAGGCTACATAGTAATCTATAGACAGAAACTTGTTTCTAACTGCTTGGGGTCATGCATGTGGTTCTTCTTTCTGTTTTTTCATTGCTGCATATTTGTGAGTCCTTCTCTATTAAATGGATCATTTTTGTGCTCCTAATTTGCTTTGTTCTTATAGGACTAAACTGGTTGGCTTCTGTTCAGAACTGATGATGCACATCTAACAAATGGTGCCTCTAGAAAAATAGTGAGTTATAATTAGATGGTTGTAGATAAACATCTATCTTAGTGTATCATTTCATGTAGTGGACAATTTTTCAGCATCCCAAGAAGATGGATACATTTCACACAGTGTCTTGTCCTTAGCCTAATCACTTCTGAGATTGTTCTACTGAGAAGAAATGTGGAAAATCAAGTAGATGCTTTCTCCCTTCTTTAGTGAATTTATTGAAAAGCAACAGAACCAAAAACAGTGCTTGAAGTTGTTGAATCTGTTCCATGTTTCAGCAGAAGAAATCACTCCCAATAAATAATGCTTATTACTAATCTTAAGGATATAAATTCATATTCATAGATGAATACTAGGCTAACTGCCATTTTGTGCCTAGAGAGGATTCTGTGCAGTTATTTACATTTGTAAGAGCCATTTTAAGCCTAGCCAATAACCCAAGGTCAAAATTAAATCCTGTACCCTGTGTCTATGAGGTAAAGGCCTTAATTATTACACCAATGCTTATTACTAACCTTAAGGATATATATGATTAACATGGATATTTTTGACTATTGCTGTTAATTTTAATTTATAGAAGAATTTGTAGTTGCTTAAAAACAACAAAGATTACAAGATATTAAGAGATAATAAAGAAGATTACACAGCTTCAAGATCAATTTGCAAATTAATATAAGTAGACTAAAGACCTGAAAAATCAGATTGTCAGATTAAGGTCACAAACTGACAAGACACATTCAGTTGTTCCAATTATTTAGATAATACATTTTTTTGTCTTTCTGGTAAGTTTAGGAGTGAAGATAGTGCTAGTGGTGAGAGTGAAGAAACCCTTACCATCACAGTGGTAAATACAATCATTGTAACTGACAGGGCCACAATATTTCATCAATAGGTACTTAAGGCAGTAGTTGAACTAGATGACATATGACAATTACTGTGCCTTCCTCCTATCACAAAGACACTTTTTATAACCTATGATACTGGGGTCATGGATAAAAGTGATCTTGTGAATAAGAACTCTTAACTGCATATTCAATTATGTTAGCACTCAACTCATTTTCCCACACTCATTTAAATGTGGGGTGACAATCATAAATAAAGGAGTACTAGTAACTCAAATGTAAAATGAGAATGACAAAAGACAAGCTCTTGAAGTACTGAAGTTGTACTTGCTGAACTTTTCTTTTCTTATAAGCAAATCTTACTATAAAGTAAAAAATGTTGCAATACATTTTTCAGATATGCATGATAAAAGTCTCAGTATGACCTCTGACAATCACAGGTAAAGTAAACCTTACCGTTTCTAGATTAGCTGAGATAGAATTTTTGGAACATTGTCAAAAATAGTAAATAAAAAAATTTTGTCAAAACATATTATACTTGGGGTACTGGATTTGATAAAAATTTCTCTAGTTTAGGTATGACAGAATTGTTTGAAAAGTTATCGCTAGTCAAAAATAGTAAAAAAAAAACATACTTCTGCCAGACCATGTTACACTTGGGGTAGAGGATATGATAAAAGTTTCTGTAGAAATTATAGAACAATATTGCATACCATTATATAGATATCTGAAGAGTTTTAATATGAATGTATAGTTAAGTTGGAGCCTATCATCACGTAGCCTTAGGCTATCTCTTTAGTGATGCATCTCTTCAATAACTGGATAGGATCATGATGTTGCCACAAATTTCTTCCTGCAATTTCAAGATGGGAGTCAGTGGTAAATGTGCAATTAAAACTAAACTCCAACATAAAATGCTCACATTACTGAGTAGTAACATATCTCTATTTAACCACATTTTTACATAGGAAAATCACCCCCATCCAAACAACCACTCATACCCCTTACCTATTCGTAATAACTCCATGGTCGTACAGATATAGAGGGAATGGGAAGCAGCTGTCAATGGTGAAAGATTGGTTCACACAACTGCAGTCTTACAGTAGAGTTGATATAAACAAACCATTCCAAGAGTTATTTCAAGGAGTTTGGATCAGACAGATTACATTCCAGGTGATACCATTCACTGAATGGTAGATCTCTGAAGCTAAATTGAATCCATAAAGCTAGCCAAAACTAAAAACTCATAATAAATGCATCCCAAACCATAGATCTGTTCCTAAAGTCATTGACTTTAGCGAATGCTGAAATTATGTCATTCAACTAAATACTATTTTATTAATTTTAAAATTAGCACAATTAGCTTAATCCAAAATGGTTTAATTAAACTGCTTTCAATCACACTACTTTCAAACAAATATCCTTGTCAGATTTTACTCTCCATCTAACAATAATCATCTCAATGGACAGCTCTGATCACAAGGCTGTTCATTGCAACAACTTCTTTGTGGTTTGCTATTAACGTGCCCAGACTAAATTGCATTCATATTTCAAAAGAAATTCAAGGAGCCACAATAAGAGGTGGCTCTTGTCTTACCTGTTTTGTGAATGCTATAAAAAGAATGCTCAGCTGGAGGTGCATGCACACACAGCCACAGTATAGTAGCATCAATGTGCTACACATTCTGCAATTTTAGTTACAAGCCTTGGAGGCAGCTTTAAAACATAAAATATACCCAATTATAGGAAAAAGTGCAAACATCTATTTGCAGTTATAAATTAAGACAATACTACATGAATGTTCCAAAATATCCAAGCATGAGAGCATAGAAGAAATAGCACTGCTCAAATAAAACTCATGTATTATGAAATGTATTTCCAATAAAATTATTTGTTCTGTTCTCATGCATAGAAGAAATAGCACTGCTCAAATAAAACTCATGTATTATGAAATGTATTTCCAATAAAATTATTTGTTCTGTTCTCCTATCCCTGAATATATCTTAGATACTCATTTTGGTTTTAATTTCCAAGACATAGACTAGCTTGTTTGAATGTAATTCAAAAAGTATTATTACTAAAATATTACATTGTTCAAATGTAGATTATGCAATTACAATATTATTGTTAAATGAAGACATTATTTACATCATGTGATGTTATGAGACGCATCAGTTTACTCTAGTCACTTTGGCAGCTTTTAGAAGAAACCAATAAGATTAGGAAGCCACAATCTGTTCTTGACCTTATAAAACTTTATTATTGTATGCCTGTTGTGATGACCTCTCTACCCAGGTCCAGTAATCAGTGAGCCTCAATCCTCACTACTGACACCAATGAGAGATGGTCACTAAAAACAGGAATGAATTTTTAACGTATTTTCAGATGGAGCTCTCTGCATCAAGCACAGTTTCCCACAAGAGCACAAAGGGAACATTCTCCAGACTTGGGGCTGGACTCTCTGTCTCTCCAGATCCCAGACAAGACTCCATTTGGATCACTGTGTCCTAGTTCCAAGTAGCTGACACACCCACACCTGGGTATTTGATGCTGAGATTCTTACTTTCACGAGGCAAGGTGATAAGCTTCTATCTAACTGAACTGAACTAAACTCAGCTCAACTAATGATGAGCTTCTAACTACCTGAACTGAAATCAGCTCAGCTCAACTAACTAAATGTGATGACTGTCATAGATCTTTTACATTAGGTTCCAAAAAAAACAAAACAAAACCAACTGCTGTGAGAATTCCATCCTGCTGGTTATAGAATGACATCACACATGATCACCTGTCAGTGGTACAATACACACTCAAGAGTTTTGCTAAGATCTGTTGCAGTATCTGAAAGCTATACAATTTCAAAAGCTTCTACTCTTCTCTTTCAACGTTCTTTGTTTAAACACAAACATTTAATCAATTAAAATAACACTGTTGATACATGTTTAATACAAGCATCAATACAAGCCAGTATGACAGTGAAATGATGCAAAATCACCCACAAAACTCCAACCAACCATGCTGGCATATGTTACACATGTTATGCCTTATTCTCCATGGCACAGATGGCAATACCTCACATCATCACATCTGTCTTTTGAAATGTATTTATTTATTTATTTGTTTGTTTGTTTACTGGGAAAGTCTGACTAGGCACACATGCCAAGTTTCAGAGGAGCCTGTGAAAAAAAGCTCTAAGGTAACAAATTTAATGCAATCAATATTTGCATTAATAAATTTTATATTGCAGTTTTAGTGAATACATAGCACAGTAGTCAGTATAATAAAATTGTTATTGATATTCACAAACATTACTATACAAGCATCGTATTGAGAATTTACAGATAAAAAAGTGGTGTAAAAGATGGGTAGGAGTAACATAAGAAATACATTACAGTGAAATATTAGAGGGGATAAGCAAGTTTAAGTGTTAATAGAGAAGTAGCAATGGAATAGTAATTTGGCTGTGCTAATTAGAAGTAGGTATAAAAGTTTAAGAAGTACAATAAAGTAAGGTAGTAGAAGGGATAAGCAGGTTAAGTGATTTAGTGCTTTAAATGGAGGTATACAAAGGTGATGAAGAATATTAGGAGAAGCTATTAGATTTAACAGCTGCATTATGTTTGTCCTACTTCCATAGGGAGACATGTTCAATATGCTAGGAGGTTACTTGGTTAATACTAGTTTAATCAAGAGTGTATTCATTTGGATGAATTCAATCTGTGGAGCTGCAACAACAAATTAAATGAAATTCCAGTGCCTGTTGCTTACACAAATCAGATACTTTAAGATCTGACTGGATTGGGGTTAGGATTAAGGGCTGGACTGGAGGCAAGGTACATTTTAAAATTAGAATTAGGCATCCATTTAATGTATGGCATGTTATGTTGTGAGGAGAGTAGGGTTTTGCATCCTGCAAGAAGAATAATTATACATATGTACAGTGTTACACGTGTTTTATTAGAGGTATGTTTTCATAAGTATTTCTAGGCTTGCAGTCCAGTGGACCATTGAGGAACCTAGCCAAAATCCCAGTCATCTCAAAGCAATGTCTGGCTAAGTGACTTGCTCAGGGTCACATATTAGACAAATGAGGGCTGAGAAAATCAAACCCTGTACCACATCTCACAGCATTAACCCTGTACACCAACTGCCAAACCACATACTTTTGAAATGACTGATTTTTTGATTATTTAGTGCTAACCACTTTGCATCTGATGAAACCATCTTTAACCAACTAACCTAAATTCACTTAGTATATCCTTTTGTATGGTACTTTATATCGTGCTTTTCCTTTAACTAATATTTAGGGGTATTGTGCATCAACATATGGCACATAAATTATAATATCTCTTGGATATATAATAGTCAACTTGCTAAGTCCACACCAAGTTATATTTCCATTTAATTCAAACTCTATTCTTGCAGCTGTTCAATTGATAGTGCTGTACAAAATGCCTTTTTATGTTAAATCCTTCTTTATAATAACATTTTGGAAGGTTTCTTGGTGCATTCTGCTCACAAATCTGTTTTCTAATGCCTTAGAAACTGCAAAGTCAAACTGACAATACTGTTTTACTCTTTGCAGTTCTAATGTACAACGGTCTGTGCTTTGATGTATATACTGTTTTTTTTTCGTACAAAAGTTTACTCTTTCTACAATAAAGTTTGTCTTTAGAAGCAAGTTAATTTTTCAATGATTCTGCAATAGTTTTTAATTAAGCATAACTTGGTGTGAATAGCCTATACATTTTACTACATATTACATTTAAATAGAATTTTCACTCATATTCATTAAACAATAAACTCAACTCCTTCAATATAAGCTGACCAGTTTTCCAAAGTGTCATTTCAAATACTCATCTTCTCTGCAGTGATTAACAATTTTTTGTCTATCTTGACTTCCAGTGTCATGTGTTAGACTCATTATTATGAATACATGTAAAAGTCTGAGAGCTGTAATTGCAGTCCTTAGAATATTGTGAATCTAAGTGCAATTACGGGGAATATGCAGTTCTTCCCAGTGTATGGTATCTTGAAGTATTTCACCTAATTTTTGTCTATCTTGACTTCTAGTGTCATGTGTTGGTCTCACTATTATGAATACTTGTAAGTCTGAGAGCTGTAATTGCAGTCCTTAGAATATTGTGAATCTAAGTACAATTATGGGGAATATACAGTACTTCCCATTGTATGGTACCTTGCAGTATTTCACCTAATCCAACAAATGCAAATCTCAATGTTGGTATACATAAGTAGCAGGAGTGGAGGTGTAGAGAGATGCCTCCCCACCTTCCTGCAAAAATGCCTTAAAAATGTGAACAGGAAGCTTTAGTATTTACTGTTCTTTGTCAGAGTTTTACACTCACTCTAATTTTCAGAATGACAGAACTTACAATATTTGGTCTCACATGTCTAATAGGTAGTCTAATATTATACTTTAGTATACAAAAGTCACTTTGTATGATATGTTGTTATGACAATAAATACACTCTATGCTTCTGTGTGCTAAACCACACAATATTCTTTCCTGCCTGTAGTTAGTAAATATGCTTGTTTTATTCTAGTAAACACTCTTTTGGGATTTCATTAAAGTGTCTAGCATGAGCTGAAAGCCCATTCTACCACAATGTGCCTATTTGCAATTTAGAAACATACTAGCCACGATGAGATAAATCTCGTTATTGGCAAATTTGCATGCTTCTTGGAATTTCTGTTAAAACTGTGATGTGCAAATCATAGCTGATTGCGCATTGTGGTAATAACCTACTGCTAATGTAGGCAGTGGCATTCTCCTGCAGTCACTCTGTGACACATACACAAACATGAGCTCATAGACACACACACACACACACACACACACACACACACACACACACACACACACACACACACACATGCACACACACGCACACACAAAACCACGCACACACACACACACACACACACACACTATAGTACCTCTACCAGTCCCTACCCTATCTGTCCTCCCATGGTTCCCAACATCCCTGTGCCATTGTGGCAATTAAAGAGTCATCCATAGTGTCTAATGCATTATGTTATGATTCCCATTATGATGGTGGTGCCTTTATAGCACTTAGAAAGTATCTCCTTGTGTTTGGTGGTTTATCCCCCCCCCTGATTCCAGTGCTACCATTGGTGCCATGATGGCATTTTAAGAGTAATCCTTGGTGTATAGAGGCTTCCTCCTCCATGGTCATGCTAGGCAATTGACCACAGCCACATACTACAACATGATGGGGATGGCCATGCTGATCTACATGGCTGACCAATTTCCTGAATTATTCAGCTTTGTAAATGCCTTCTTGGAGATGATTCTGGTGAGACAACACATTGATAATTAGCAAATGTATCTCTCGGAATACCTCATTAACATTCAGTATGGCCACTGTGCAGTGACAGTTAGCAGTACCCATTACAGTAGCAAACCTATAAAGCTAGCACATAGGACTTTAGCCTATAAAACAGAAAGGTTTTGCATGGAACTAAGCTTAGGGTAGCTAGTTAATGCATTAAACAGCATTAATATCAGATCATAGCGCTATCTAAAAGCTAACCTTAACCCTAGACACCACTCAGGTGACCCCTGTAAAACCAAGTCCCTAAACCATAATATCCCAAACCTAATACAGGTCCTGACAACATGGATTTACAATTTCCTAATTACTCTGTAGCCAAGCTGTTAGATATGAGCATCCTAAGACAATATAGCAATTATCTCATGTACTCAAACAACCTTTTTAATCCTTAAAAAACTAGCACAGTATGAAAGAGATGTACATACATAACTTCCTTGGAAACAAAAGTTTCACTTACAGACAAGGTTGTCAAGAACACAGACACACTACATCCTTTGCACATACCACTGTTAAGGAAATAAAAATTAATTAAATAATTAAACAGTCTTGATAGAGTTTAAAATTTATTATAACACGTGTAGAGACCCAGCAATTATAAGTATGTCTCCCTGAATTAATAAACTCAGACCAATTTATAGAAATTCAGAAAGGAATTAATAACATTTATCAAACAGACCACTGCCATCAACCAATCAAATTTAATACAGTTCAATACTTCTATTCATTTAAACATTATTATTTTTCACTATATTAATTGCATGCAGTTAACATCATCTACAGGAATCTAGTCATCGGTTTCCTTAGAATAGAATTATAGTTGTTACATTCACAACTTTCTCATGGGAGAAGAGAAAAATGACTGATCAAGTACAATATTGATACTTTGTTGGATACGTAAATGTAATTTACTCAGTAGGTCATTGTGACCAATGAAGCAAACACATTAGTATATTTGCTGTACTTTGCACACTCTTCAACATGTGCAGTTATGTTGATTACTGCTTAAAAGAATCTGGTGACATGGTTAAAAGTATAGTAATTTACACTGACCACATACTCACTTCTTTCTCCGACATGCACAGATCATTCTATGCTATGTGTCTCAACTTTCTCATTACATTTTTTTCCTTCATACCACTCACCACACACACACAGACCTTCTTATGCTGCTACACTTAACAGAAATATCTCCAAGCCTCAAAGACCTCCTAAGCAGTCAAAAAGCAACACCTATCCTCAAGAATCACTAAATCACCCACCAAAAGCAACACCTAACATAACATACAAGGCTACACCCAATGACCCCCAAGAATAAAGACCATAAGGCAAGCAAACACTTTATCTAGTACTGTTGTCATAAGGGATTCTGTTGTTTGACACACTGATGCCTCTCCAGGCTGAACAAGGAGAAAATAATTAGTTGCCTATTTGGAGCTAGTTTACACAATATCATGCATGTACTCAAATCACTGCATTACAGGTACCAACATGATTCTATCACAGTCTGTGTTGGTGTAAATGACCTGCGACATACCTCACTGGACTACATGAAAAGAGACATTATGGGTCTGACTGAATATGTGTTACAGACAGGTATGAACCACACATTGAACAGCATTCTACCTGCACCAAGAATGATGCCACAGTATGAACAGAAAATGGTTTGATTTTAATAATTGGCTTAGCTACTGGTGTTATTCCAGGGGAATCTAATATCTATTAGCATGGGAGGACAAGGTTAACAGACCACGTTACTTTGCCAAGGATGGTCTTCACTATTCCCCCTTGGGCTTTGGGATATTTGCTAAAACTTCCACCCCCTCAGATCCTTTTTTTAGGTAATATCAAAATGACAAAACAAACAATATAGCAAAAAAAGGAAAAAAAAATCAAAGCAATCTTAAGGTATTACTGCTCAGTCCTAGAAGTCTAAACAGGAAACTCCATTACTGGTATACTGTATGTTATTACAGTTATACGCACTGTATTGTGACATGTTATATTATGTTTATACCTTTTGGAGCTTTTCTCCTTGGGTCTCCACTGAAAAGGGGATCTGCCCAATCAGACTAACCCGGTCAACAAATGTCAACTAACTAAATAAATAAATAAATAAATGCAAGCTCTCCTCACTCTGCAGAATGTAGACATATGTGCTGTTACCTAGACTTGGTTTAAAGCCACAAACTTAAACAGGATGTTGTCCTGGTGTTCATCTCCACCCCAGTCGCCATAGACAAGGTTCCTCACCATATCCTGGCCAGCAACAGGTCACCCTCCATGAGTCGCAAAGCTCATAACTCTTACATAGATCTACTAGAGATGTTCACAATCCAACCAAATAACCAATTCATGGGAGATATTAACTAACCCTTTATAGACTGGGAAACATACACTGTCTCTGACTCATAGGCTCATTTACTGGACTTTATCAATGCAAACACCCTAGATCAGAAATGCTCACTCCAACCAGAAGATCAAATATAATGGAAATATTACTCACCAACATGGGAGAGCATTGCACCCCCACCCCCGTGTCATGTCCTCATTTGTAAGGTTGGACCACAAAGCTGTTTTCTCAAAATAAAAATCAACACAGAAAACCCAACTAAACCTGTAACAGTTAGGAGCTATTCTAAAGCAAACTTCATCCTATTAAGCAACACTTTGTAAAAAGGTATGGCTCCCCCAAACCCCGAGAACACAGCTACCTACGGATAATAATTTATATAAATTCAGTACAAACAGGTAAATGGCTGCATTGAGGTTGCTGTATCCACCAGAAGTAAGCCTAGATATAACACTAAACTCAAACTCTGCTAGTGGAATCCTTACCTTAACAAGGTATATAATAAAAGAAAAAAATCATGGTCAAAATCAGAACCAACAACTCTAATAGATAAAATAACCATCTGGTTCAACTAATCAAGAAGTTAAGAGGCCTAATAATGTTCAACAAGGGTGATTAAGAGGTCAGGACAGCCTCTCAGGCTAAGGGTAATCACAAGATCTTATTCAGCTATGTCAGGAACCTTAAAGCTATCAGTCACCTGTGTGCAAAACTGGTGGTAAATGATGTGACCTTCACTGACCAATGTGACATAGCAAATCTACTGGCTGATAAATTTAGCTCTAACCTCACCCCCACTACTCCCACTACCCCCTGTAATATCCCTTCTAGCATATCCCCCATAACTATCAAAAGGGAACAGATCCTGGTGGCCCTGGCTAAGTCCAAAAACACTGCTTCAGTGGGCCCTGACAATATTCCTGGTTGCCGCCTAAATAGATTAAAACATGACATAGCAGGACTACTTGAGGCACTCTTCAGCTATGGCCTATAACCAGGTATGTGCCAGGTGAATGGCGGGCCACAACATTCATCTCTTTTCAAAAGGGTGGACCATCAATCAGCCCCAGGAAGTACAGACCCATTAATATAACAAGTTTAATATGCAAAGACATGGAATAAGTTATCATGGAAAATATTCAACAAAGACAATGGCAACCTACAGATACTGGACCCATTCCAGTCTGGCTTGGTTAAGGAAAGGTCATGTCTACTCAAACCTGGTAGACTTCTTTGAGAGGATCATCAAGGCTATGGATGAGGAGAAAAATGGTGCATGCTACCTACCTTGACTTGGCCAGGCCCTTCGAAACAATATCCCACTCAGATATTTTTGACAAACTTTTTGAACCAGGCATACATCTCTGTATAACTTGCTGGATTGATGGCTGGCTCACAGATAGGATCCAAGAAGTTAGGATTAATGTAACCACCTCCATCAGGTGACCGGTCATCATTGGAGTACCCCCAGAGGTCCATGTTGGGCCCACTCCTGTTTGCCATCTGCTTAGCAGAAGTCAAGACCAATGTCAAAGGTCTCTGGCTGACAGAGTTTGCAAATGACTGCAAATTGGGAGCTATCATACATTGCCTCCATGACACCAACATCCTACAACAGGGTCTAATGCAAACAAATGACTGGTGCCAAAGTCACAGATTAAAACTCAACATGAAGAAATGTATTGTAGTGCCCTTTGGGAAATCATCCACCCAAGCTAATTTCTCCATCTATTAAACTCTGTTTAGATTTGACCCAATACAACTAATATACCCCCTCCCACATAACTCTTAGCTACCTCTTTATTAACATACCCCACCATATAGGCGTCCAAGGAATTTGGGTGGAGATAAAACTGGGATGGGTTGCACAGCTAGGCTTGAAAAGACCCTGGTGGTCATTAGCCTAGTTTAAAACTATGAACCCGGGTTCTATCTTCCACCTACTTCCCCTTGCCATGGTGGTAGAATGGTTATTCTAAATAGCCTGCATATATTGCATTTACCTTTGCCCTTTAGGCCTAGGTCATGGGTAAAAAGGGTCTATGAATGACTAGATGTTTTATTCATTTAACTAGAATAAAAAAACTGAGCTTTACACAACACTCATATAATGATACATTATTGGAGATACAGTATAATAATAAGGCTCAAAAAGCAAAGAATTATGGAACATGGTCATGCCTCTCAACTGTCCAGATTTTTGCACAATGTACAGATTTTTGCCTCATATTTTTGGTCTGTTCCTCATAAAATTTATGGTTTTCTGTCAAATCAATGGGATGATCTGAGGACTGAAGTCACCAAATAATGATACATGTTTGAGTTTCAGATTTCAAATCCCTCAGAAAATGCATATTAACACAAACCCTGTTACTTTAGCAACGTTCTAAGTTTATACGAGCAATATTTGAAATATGTCCTTGTATTTGAGCCTTTGCATCACCCCCCCTCCATTTTGTCAGGCTTTGTCCAGATTTCTTGCTATAAGAGGTTGAGAAGTATGAGCATGGTCAGTGATGGATATGTAGAATGGAAAGTGTTTACTACATCTGTCTGTTATGGAAATGTGGGAGGGCAAAATATCAGCAGGAGACTAATAATTAGATGGAATTTGTAAGGGAACAACTGAATTCAAATGGTTATTTGTTCTTTTCAGAAGAGACAGTGAGAAAGAAGAACTGGTTTGGGAAAAGAAAATGCTAATATGTTTGAGAAGTTGGATAAAATGGGAAGGAGGAACAGCATGCAGAAGAGAAAGAAGATGCGGGTAAATAAATAAATAAAACACTGTGTGGTTTGGTAGGTTCACAAATATGATTTAAGAAAGATGACAAAGAGTGTGGCAAGAGGGTAGGGAGAAATGTAGTAGGTGAAAGAGATGGGGATTGTAAGAATGAACTAAGATAGGTAAGAGCTAGGATGTAAGGGAGTGGGAGAAGGCATTTATGCAAAATAGGAAGGGATTAGAAGACCGACATGAAAGAGTACAGGATAAGAAATAATTGATGGCATATCTGTGTGTTGCAAATAATGGACAAGGTATTTCTGGGATGTAAACTGAATAAAGACAATACCAGATGCTGTTGCTAAAGACAATATGGGCATAAAGGGCATTCATTTAGAGTTGTATTTTGTTACAGAAAGAATTTTAAAAATCATTAAAATTATACCGTTTCAGTTACTTTACGATGTACTTTCCTATCCAAATGGTTATTTTTCTTTATTGTTGTATTGCCTAAATTACTGGACATGGATTAGATGTAGACATAGCTACTTGGAAAGAGGTCTGCCATTTTTAGATTTCCAAGTTCTTGTCCACCAAATCTTAAATATCAAATAAAGTAAGGTCACACCTTCATGAATCAGGGATAGGCTAATTGTTCTGCAGCTCTAATTTCAGAGCATTGCTAAAAATAGCCAACTTTCAGACTTGTTAGTGTATTCCATAGAGGTGAATACAGAAATGCAGACTTAGAGGAATGCAAACATGCTGGATGAAGAATGCAGCTAGACAATGACGAAGAAATGTTGTGGTGCAGAAACTATTAATGCATCAATGCAATCAGTGCTAAAATAGAAAATGTTATTATATTAAGAAGAAGAAGGTGGCAGAAGAGAGGGAGGGGGCATGAACACAGAATGAAGCATTGGATTTAGAACAGCATAAAAATGCAATATATGCTTCAACAGAAATCTATAACTAAATGAAAATGTGGTGAAGCATAATATAGAAATGTAGGGCATATATGTGCTCCAGACAAATAATCACAACATATATGCTTTTTACTGTATGTCAATGTGTGTGTGTATAGACACACACCACACACACATGTGTACACACACACACGCGCACACACACACACACACACACACACACACACACACACACACACACATATATGTATATATATATATATATATATATATATATATATATATATATATATATAAAATGTATTTGTTTTACTATTAGAAAATCAACTAGTCCAAAAACTGCAATGTACCATCGAAACACTGAATGCTGACAATCGACAAGGTCACAAAACACCTTGAATCCTGAGCACTGCACCGGTCTGAACCCAGGAGCAACTGCTGCCATGGGTCTGGAAGGAGGCTAAGTCAAACAGTCAGCATTGTCAGTTTTCATCATTCTGAATGTCAGTATCCCCAGTTTGGCCTTACTGTAGTCAAATAAATGATACTTGATGTTCTAACTGTAAACCTATATATATATATATATATATATATATATATATATATATATATATATATATATATATATATATATATTATAATTTGATCTAAAGTCAGAATATCGAAAAGCTGCTGTTGGCACAAAATATCTAAAACCCAGAATATTGAAAACTTGGACTTGCCATTTCTTCACTGTTGAATGAGCCTGGTGTTGGTGTATACAAGTTGCAGGAGGTGTGTGTGTGTGTGTGTGTGTGTGTGTGTGTGTGTGTGTGTGTGTGTGTGTGTGTGTGTATGCATTTGGGGGAGGTTCAGCGGGGCTGGTTTTCCTGCATAAAATATATATATATTTTTTCCTCAAAAAATGTTTTATTTTCAATCAAAATAACATTTACATAATATTTTTAAATATCATTTTAAACAACTATATACAATATTTACAATAGCCTGACTTTCAATTATATACACTGTATGTTATTAAATATAGAATTAACAGATCAGTTATCAGAGATACAATATTGATTATTGCAGAGTGGTCCAACAAAGATATAACTTTCTTCCAAGGATTATTTACCAATGGCCTTGGATAGATTCATAGTTCTTTGATTTTTATTTCCAACAATGCAGTCGTCTTCAGTAAAGTATATAATTCTTCCAAGGTCGGGGGGGGGTGTATTTGAATTCCACCTTATGGTTACGCATTTCCTAGATATAGCAAGTATTGTCCATAACAGATACATATTTGTCTTATTCAGGTAGGGACCTTCATTTACATTTGGTATAATCAATGGTTTAGTTAAGGTAAATGATTCATTAAATAATGCTTGTAAAAAATTATTGATTCCATTCCAATATGATTTAATTTTATTACATTCATAAAAAATATGAATCCAGTCTGCTTTATTTTACTTTTTACACCTCCAGCAAAAAAACATTTGTAGTAGTAATGATCTTTTTTATTCTATCTGGTGTTAAAAATGTTCTATGTAAGTATTTCCAGTTAAATATTTCCCAGTACTGTGCGTTAGAGGTGTAGTTAACTGATAGTAAGATGTTAGTTTTAATTTCTTCTGTTAACTGCAATGACTGACCTTTTGTTAAGAACAGCCAGTAAGATGGTTTGGGAATTGTTTTATATGTTATTGACTCTTTATATAGATTTGAAATGGAATATTTCTTTTCACAACTATTATATATAAATTCATACAGAAAACATATTAGATTTTGAATATCTTTAAATGAGAAATTATTAATTAATCTGCATAAATCTTGAGTGTACATTAGAATGCTTTGTAAGGTTAATCAGTCCTGTGTTGGAATATTGTAAGCAGTTTTTATCATATGTATATCTAAAGCATTTAATTTATTTACACATTGAAACCAGCATAAGAATCCATTTTGTTCCCAAGAGGTTATTGTTTCCGTATATATTTTGTGAGGAAAGTTCTTAGTGATAGTAAATGGGGTTAAAAGGTCAAACCAAAGTTTTAGATCTATGTTTTCATTGATAAGTTTCCTAAAGGAATTGATGTAATGATTAATCAGTGTTGTTTTAGAAGGTTTTGTTATATTATATTGTATGCTTATGCATAGTATGTACCAGGGTTTGCTTGATTTGTCTACTATTACATTTTTTTAACAGATTACATTCATTTGTTAATATAGCAGTTGTTAATTCTTTCCAGTTGGCAAAATAATTTGGGTTTATCCAGTCTATTGTAGTTTTAAGCACAGATGCTTTTATATATGGTTATATTTCTGGAAAGTTCAATCCTCCTTGTTTCCAGGGTTTAATGTGATGAGTTAGAGCTACTCTATTCTTTTTGGGATAACATAAAACTGTTATTAAACATGAGTTTATTTCTTTAAGAATGCATCTTTTAGGAATTAACTGTATTGCTAATGCTACATATAGTATCTTTGGTAATAAGACCATTTTTATTAATTGCAATCTGTCTTCAAAAGTTAATATAATTTTGTTCCACTTTTCTATATATATTTTTATTGTTTCAATAATGTTTTTATAGTTTATTAATATTGTTTCATTTATATTTTTGCATAACACTATTCCTAAATAATTTAGCATAAGTTCTTGTTTTCCTATGATGGATTTATCTGTAACTTGCAGTTCTTTTTTCTTATTTAAAAATAGAAATTTTGATTTTGATCTATTAAAGTGTTGACCTGAAATCTTATAAAATGTCTCCATTACTTCTTCTAGCTCTCCTAATGACTCTCTGAAATTTGATAGGGATAATAAAACATCACCAGCAAAAAGCATTATTTTAGATATCTACTGGTCATAGATTTCTATTCCTTTTATTCTTGGATTATTGCATATTATTTCTGCAAGTATTTCTACAGCCAAAGCAAATAAAATAGAAGAAAGGGGGCATCCTTGTTTAGTACCTTTTGTTATATGGATAGCTTCTGAGGTGAAAGGACCTAATTTAATGTAGGCTAAGTTATTAATATATATGTTTTTTTAGTAATAAGATGAAGGGACAAGGAAATTCAAATAATGCTAAAGTTTTAAATAGATATTCACAGCTGAGGGACTCAAAGACTTTTGTCTAATCTGATTACAAGTGTTTTTCTATCTTTTTTATTCACATAATCTATAAGAGTAAGTATCCTTTTAATATTATCATGTGTGTGCCTGTTATATAAAAATCCAATTTGATCATTATTAATTGTCTTTGAAAGTGGGATTTCAATTTTGTTAGCTAGGATTGACATTAATATTTTGTAATCATTATTCAGTAAAGATATAGGTCTGTATGAGGTGCAAAGGTCTGATGGTTTATTATCATTTAGAATTGGTGTTATGAGAGAATATTTCTATGAGGGTGGTATTCTTGCTTCTGACTGGACTTCTAGCAAAGTTTTATGAAAAAGGGAGATTACTATTGAAGGGAAGAGTTTGTAAATTTCCGTAATTATACCATCTATCCCTGGAGCTTTGTTAGAATTACTTTCTTTTATCTTGTCAACAATTTCTTTGTAGGATATAGGTTTTTGTAGGTCTAGTTTTAAGTTTTCTGGATTTTTTTTTATATTGATAAGGTTTGTATCTAAGTTTATTTGGTTGGTATCTAAATCCTCTTTTTTGAAGTGTTCCATATAATGGAACTGAAATGCTTCAAGGATGTCTCCTATATCTGATACGTTTTCCCTTTCTTTTCACAATATACACCACTAATGTTATTTGCTTTAGACTGTATTTCAATTCTTGTAGATAAGTTATGTAGATATCTGGGGGAGGTGGCTAATGAGTTTATTTTTAATTTTTCCAAGGCTAGACAAATTTTGCGTGTTAGAATTTCATTCTTTTTTTATTTAATTTCACTATTTCTTTTTTGACTTCTGGACAGTTCTGATTTTTTTGAGATTTTGCTGTCAAGAGTCTGGTTTGTAAGTCTAATGATTCTGATTCCCACTCTTTAATTTTGTTTTAGTACCAGCTAAGGGTCTTACCAAATAAATACGCTTTTAATGAGTCCCAAACCATGACTCTCCTGATTTGTGTTGTATTATTAACTTCAAGAGATAATTGTAGTTCTGACAACATCCAGGGTCTGAATTTTTAATTTTCATGATATATGATGGAATTTTAGTTGAGAGGATTAAAGGTTTAAACTCTATTTGGAGCTTCATTATCAGAGAGTCATGATCTGAGAAGGGGCATGGAACTATTGAGAAGTTGAGGATTTTTGTTTGTAAATCTTGAACTACAAATAATTTGTCTATTTTGGTTTGTGTTCCAAATCTATGTCTTTATGGGAAAATAATAAGGATTTATCATCTTTTACTTTAAAAGTGTCTATTAAATGAAATGAATCAATCCGTCTTTTTAAGGATTTTCAAATAGTTGCTATGCGAAAAGACTTCTTGGTAGTTTCAGAAGCTTCTAAGGTACAATTAAAGTCTCCTCCCAATATAAGATTTCTTTTATAATTGTTGGAAATAAAATCTAGGTGTTTTTTAACCATTCCTGCTCCAATTCCTGAGAACCAATATAGATTAGCTAAGGTCCATATTCATTATTAAATTTAATTATAACAAACTCTAGTAGACCTTCCTTGTCTTCATATTTATAAATAACTTTTGGAGTGATTATGTTTTTCTTCCAGATAATTGATACTCCTTTTATGTTTATTCTATAGGAGGATTGAGCTAAGACTGTATAGTCCTTAGGGTTCCAAATAAAGCTATCATTAGTCTTAAAATACATTTCCTGGAGAAATACTACTTGTGCCTTATTTGGATTTAAATATTTTAGTAAGTTTGATCTTTAATTTGCATTATTTAAGCCATTAGTATTTAATGATAAAAATGTTAAATCCATTTCAAGTTATTGTTGTAAGAAACATTTTGCTTCTTCCTTTTTTTTGATTATAGTACTTACAACATATTCTCTGATAACACTGAATGTTATTTTTATGTGTGTAAATTTGGGAGTGTAATTTAATGTTCTTTCTTCTTTACATACAAGTGGGGTACAATTCTGGTCAGGCTTTAAAAAAGTACTTCTATAAAACATTAATTCTAAAGTATCAAATACAAGTAAATATGAATTTCCCATTATACATGGAATGAAAGTAATTCCTAATCCAATAGATAAGGATAGAGCTATTGAATTATCACTCATACCTTTAACCAACAATATCAACTGAGCTCCATATGTTAAATTATTACATGGAGAATTTCCTTAAAAGAGATATGAAATACTATATTATTCTATTATTATTCTATAGTATTTTATATATTAGGATGGAATGTTAATAGTGTAAACAATTATTATGTTGACTTAGAAAATATCCAATATTTAGTTATCCTTAAGAGATCCCAAACATGTCAGATATGTAATTTCAGAAAAATTAAATGCAACAGAGGAGCATACACTAAATAAGCCAACAGCAAATAGATTATTACTAAAATAATTTGACTAAAAGGACTCTACAGGAGACAATGAGTGATTACCAATGAAATATGAATTTACTGTAGGTGTACTTTCTTCCTTTACTTTCCCACTCTTCAGCTCACCAACTTCAACTTACACTTATGAAAAGACATGGCTTATCAGTGGTATCCTGACTCTGAGTAGCGGTGCCCTACATTCTAGTGTGCAGTGCTTTTACATATTTATAGATTTACAAAGCAGAGTCTAAGAATGAACTATGATCACCCTGACAATTCCCACTCTGCATAGGGCACCTCCTGCTTCCAGAATGGGCAATCACATCAGGTCTAGAATGAATGTGTAGGTACCCATATGGTAATCAAGACTTACCTTAGGTAAGTATTAATCAAATAGTGTTTAGAGCATCTTAGAGAGTTCTCGGGGCAGTTAGAATACTCTTAAGCCTCTCTTCCCTTGACCAGAAACAAAGATTTCCCTTCCCTTGTTTTAAATCAGTACTAATAAAAGAAATTCAACAAACAGTGGTAAACAGAAATAACACTCAGTAGTCTGTCTTGTATATGACTCGCAATCCAGTGACTAACATCACTTTAGTAAACATAATTAAGACAAATTAGAAATAATTTCCCAGCTCTTTAAATTTTCTGATAAAGCAAAATGTTAACAATAAGCTATTTTAACTAAAAGTGTAAAGCATTTCAATTTTTCCTTGCATGTATACATTTCTACTTATATTATAATCTCAATAGCTGTCTTTGAAATCTGTACAATATTTCACTTCTTAAAATTATTCATTTTTCAATTCAGGTTTTGTTTTGTCAAAATGGCAACAATATTTCAAGGGCACAATTAATATTTAGACTGATGTTTCAAATAAATAACTTGTCAGTTGCCAATTGAGTTAGTTTAGAATGTATGGTTAGTGCAAATATAGCATGTTGCAAAAATAATATGTATTTTTTTGTGTGCTCTAGAGACTGGCAAGGATTCACGAAGCCTCCGTGTAAGAGTTATAACTTTTACACGGAGGCTGCAGTTAAACGGAGTGATGTCAGCATGCTCTGCATATTCATGAGAGCATGCTGAATCACACCTAAGTCTAACACGGTCCGTGTAAGACAGTAGGGGGCATGTCCGTAGGCCGAGCCCTGCAAGCGGACACGCCCCCAGAAGTGTAAAAGTGTCCAAAGTAAACACCCACAACAGAGTCCACAGAAATGTGAATAAACACAACACAACACATGCCCCCACGGACTATGAACATAAAATATATAAATGAACATGTTATATTTTTTTTAAATTGTAAAAATGTTTATCCGTGAGTGCGCTCATTTGCTCGGGCGTGCCCGTAGCACAGCTACAGTTAGCAGTCAGTGGGAAAGCATATAAGAACTAAATATGCAAAGTAAACCAAGAAGCAATAGCGTAGCGGTAGAGATGTTGGCTGAAGAGCAGGCATTCATGGTGTGCGCCCCCACAACGCTAACTTTTATTTTTAGCAAAATAAGCACGAAACAAGTCCCTGACAAACATGTACACATATAAAATCACATTTTATGTAAATTGTAATGAAATAGCCCATTTATATTGAAGAAATGTGAGGTAACAAAAGAATAAAAAATGCCAGATGTGCCCATAGCTGAGCTACAGTTTAACAAGGTGAGTGCATCTGCCCGTAGGTGAGCAGTGGTTTAACTGGTGCAAAATAAGTGCCCATAGCTGAGCAGTGGTTTCACACACTCAAATTGTGTGCCCCTAGCTGAGCTGCGATGACTATGCGTGCTGATAGCCAAATGAGGCTTAAACCAGCGCACCCCATTTGCTCGGAGCTACGCACCGCGCCAACAAGCTAACCGATGGGCAATGTTGAGCAAGCTGTAACAAAACTGCCTTTATACAGACACACCCCCTAGCCTGTCTAGACAGTCAGAAAATATAAAAGGCAGTGGCCAGGTTCGAACCCAGGACACCATGCACCATAGTCAAGGTACTGAACCACTAAGCTATGACAGCTGTACTCAGGTATGCAGTAATAGCACATATATAGGAATGAATAAAAAGTGGAGCATGCAAAGCAGGTCTTGTGAAGTGGATACAATTCCAAAATGGCCAATCACGGAGAAGTGCGGGAAAAACGGCATATATAAGCCCCATAGGCGGGAATACACAGCATAAACGATTGTAGAACTGACTTGCAGCCAGAATGTCAGGTGTAGGTGAGGGTAGTTGCTTTTGAGCACAGAGGTGGGGCATTGAGGAGTCCAGATACATGGTCTGGCTCCTAGTCCACAATCATGAGGCCCAACTCATGCAGGGCCAGGTCCTGTGGGGAGCATATAGGGCTGAAGTGTGGGACCGGTTGGTTCATGATCTTACCAGTGCCACAGGGATTCCAAGGACTGGTGAGCAGGTCCATCACCACCATGCAGACCTGAAGAGACGCAAGCAGGACCAATTGAACCTTTGGATCCAGGAGACCCGGCAAATGTCCAACGCCCCACTACTGAGTAAGTTACATTTAATTATGTATGTAAGAAATAAATTAGCTGATATTATGGAGATGTGCATTCCAATATTACTCCATTTATATTACAGCTGCAGGTGTCCATTCTGCGAACTGACGAGCCTATGGCAATAGGCTGGTGCGGTTGCGTCACCAGGCAGGTCAGTAATCCACACCCAGTAACTGTAAAGAAATATAAAAGTAGGACAGTTAGCAAAAGAATGCAGTGTAGTCACTAACTAATAAAATGTGCAAGTAACAGTGTAAAAGTGTTTGCAAGTATTGCTTGATTACAAACTGTATTTCAGTCCGAAATCCCAACATAACAGTGAAAATGTATGAAATAAATTCTGAAATAAAGATGCCCCACCTATAATATCATAGTGCATATCATAGCCTAGAAGTAAGTACCATCCTGAATAGTAAAATGAAAACAAGTGAGAGGGTGTGAGAAAGAGTCATGAATCCACCAATAAAGTAGTAATAACCCCTGTATAAAGTATACTGCAGTCAGTATAGAATGAAATGAATGTGACAAGTAGAACCAAACTGCAAAATGTGTCCAAAGTGTTGCTGCAGCTGGAATGTGTATCCCAAAATCTGGATATGTTGCTCTCAGTCTGCAATATGCAGATAGTATGATTGTCTGAAATATCAAACATCCACAGTTGTCTATAGCTATATAAAGCAAATGTAGCAGGATGATGTTGCTGAACAAAGCCAGATATGAACGTGTATGAATAACAATAAAATATATATTGATGTAGCATGAATAGTCCTATCACCAAAGTGAAGTAGTTATCATATAGGAAACTGTAGTTAGAACAGTAGTGTGTATATATCTGTAGCTATTAGAAATGTACAGCATATGTATTGGTATTCGAAGGTGTTAATATTTTCTTCACCCCACCCTATAACCACATATACTCCATTCCACGGGAAAATGGTATGTGCAATCACAATTAACACCCCTGGACATTTGTCCTGATGGGTCCTAAATATTTGCATGTCCGTTGATGCATCTGCCCTGTTCACACATCCAAACCTGATGGCCTGTTGCCATCAATCAACCCTGCATGTTGTTGGACTGTGTATTGCTGTTCAAATTATGCATGTGTTATGCTTGCTGTTCAATGGTGTGAATATCTGGGTGTTTGGTTAATGGGAATACTAATGCATGCTGTTACAACTAATTGCGAATGGTATTGTATGTTACTAACCCAAACTGTCATGACATAATGCAAAACATAGAACGACAGGGAAGGCGGGTCCCAGCGGACCCACCTCTCCCACCTCAGCTGGCGAGTGCACCTGGCACGAGTGCCCAGTCTGGACCCTCCTCCGGTGGCCCTGTGTCACCTGCGGGTGGAAGCGCTGCAGGGGATGGGGTTCGCCCCCCCTCTGCAAGTGTGGCCAGAGGAGAACCACTACTCACCCTCCGTAGTGTCTGGACTGTGGTGCGTAGGGAGATTCGGGACTCTGTTCTCGAGCCCCTATGCCAGTTTGAGGCACGGGTGGCACAACTTACGGGCATGCCTGTTGCCCAGCCTACACAGCCCTCAGCACAGCCCCATCCTGGGCAGTGAAGGAACAGTGGCAACTGCCTATGGGTGGGGATACCAGTTCCACTGTTGCCATCTGTGGGCTCATGGGCTCTGGATATCCAAACCTCCGTCCCCATCAATTGTGTAACTCCCCCACACATGTCAGACACCGCCCCTGTATGCATCTTGTTTGTCTTGTCTGTTTACCTATCCAACCTACCTCCCCAGCTGTACCGACTACCTTCACCTGACATACCACTCTCACCTGAAAAAAAAAAAAGGCACTCTGTACCCACAAAAAAATTATGCCCCATACATAGCTGCCCATTCCGCACATATATCTACCAGACATGGAAACTATCAATTACAATTGGCTGTACAACAAGTATTATTGTTGTCCTTACACCTCTCTCAGGGGTGGAAGGTATCAAATGTCACACCAAATTACAAACATATGCACAGCTGTTGCTGATGAAGAAATGGGCAGCTATGGGCCTTACCTACATCCCTCCTGCAAAACTCAAGCTTGTTTCCCTACTGTCTTACCCTCTTTGTGACCCCTTTTTCACCACTTTTCTGTCTCCCCATTTTCATTTCTTTCAAAGAAAATAGCGCGGGTGTGCGCAAGAGTAAGCACGTTTAAGCGGTTGTAAGCAGGTGTACGCTTGTGTGCGCGGAGCTGAACGCCAGTGCGCATGCGTGAGCTCTGCGCAAACCAGCGCTAACCCGGTTACAACTGCTTAAAAGGGCCTTAGTCACTTTGATTGACAGGTGTTGTAGTCAGTTCAGAAGCAAAATAAAATCCCACTGGCAGTCCCGAACCCAGGACATTGGAAACAGTAGTCTGCATGACTTACCACTAAGCCATGACTCTTATACAAGAACATTGTGCTAAAATACATATATCATGTAATAGTAGGAATGAATTTAAAGGGAATATAGATGTGTAGTACACAAAGCATGCCATTTAGAATTACTATCAAAACTAGTGGATTTCCATAATAGTAGTGTGTGAACAGAAGCAGCCATGCTAGTTGGTAGCTAGTAGGTAATAATGTCATTATAGCACCTTGCAAGCCACACACATACTCACAGCAGGATAATCACTGCCCATACCCCACAACCTCTTACAGGAACACATCTGGACCAAGTAATAAAATATGTGGAGCAAAGGCCCAAAACCAGGGACACATTACAAATAATGTTACAACAAATGCAGACAGTTCAGAGAGTAACAGGGTCTGCATTTTGTGGGATGTTTGGAAGGGTATGAAGTCTGAAACTTGAATGTTTGTCACCATATTCTGACTTGAGCCCAGAGTGATTTGCCAGAAAAAGGTGTGCATGAGATATTGACCAAAATATGAGGCAGAAATGTGGACAACCTGCAAATATCTGTACACATGACGGGTCTGACACCACCATATTTGACTAGTTAAGAGCCTAGACATAGCAACAGTAAATGACTTACAGGGATGCCCCACAGACTCCATGTGAAATGTACAAACAGTAGGCAGAAAAGTGTAACACATGCAATGGTAACTATGGAGTCCTGAAAGTATTCACCACTTGCATGGCAGAAAAAGTGTAGTAATACATATGTTCATGCTAACCCACAGTCACAACTGAAGCATACCAGACATTTTAATGGGTGTACCCCACTGATATGTACCATTCCATGAGGCAGATAACAGATGAACCTGAAAGTCTCTGGAGCCTGCTCAGCAGCATACTCAAATACCCTAATAGATGTCAAGGCCCACACCATGGCCAGACCACACTGCATGCTGTAACACCCTAGCAGATATAGTAAGCATTCCAAGGTGTGAATGTACATGGAAAATAGGAAAGCTACAGCAGCACACTACAGTCAGGACACCTAGCAGGCATACAAGTAGTGACTGTAAAGGGCAAATATTGAAGCCTTAGCAACAAAGTGCAAGCAAAAGTGAAAGGAAAGCCCACACACACACACATTAACAGTAGTAGTAGTTGTAGGTGTCAGTGTACATACACAGTTAGTACAGGAAACTGGAGAAATGAATGGAGGAATGTTAATCTACAACACAGCTGGAAATATGAGAGAGATACCAACCTTTACACTCACAGAACATTGTCCACAGCATAACAGCATGGTCCCTGCCCTTAAAATCTGAAAGGGCTACGCCTATCTCACATACCTTTTTATAGCACTGTTCTGAAATCACAGTGAGAACTGCAATCAGTACACAACTGGCTGCCTGCAATTAGCAAATGCTGGCTAACAATTGGTGCAGAGGCCATCACATGGGCATATGCAGATACCTACAAAAGTATGCTGTACTCCCAGTCCACACATGCAATACTTTCATTGCACCCTGAGAAGGACGTGAGAGACAGACAGACAGAGAGAGAGAGAGAGAGAGAGACAGAGACAGAGACAGAGAAAATTGCAATTAAGCAGGCACAAAAAATTGTTCAGCAACAGCCACCTGAAAGCTGACAACTGGGAAGTGGAGCAGCAGGACAGAGAACCAGACGGCAACACAAGCAGCTGTGACAAACACAGGTAATGTAAAGTAATACTATAAAGGTCTACATACTGTGAACCCTCCATATGTGTCATTGGTCTGTATCCATATGTATATGAAGATGTGTAAAGGGCAGGGGACATACAGCAACTATCAGTGAAGGCTGTTCATACAATTGTATGTGAGAGCATCTATGTGCACATATCAATGTTGGTTGATTGTAGGTTGTAGTGCCATGTACAAAGTAGGTTTCACAGTTATGTATGTTTAGCAGTATGTTAGTGTGTGTATACAGTATGGTAGACAAACATGTTGATATACCTGTCTATCATATGGATACGTATGTATGTCAACATATGTATTTGTATATATATATATATATATATATATATATATATATATATATATATATATATGATATGCATATATGTATACATACATAGAGAGAGATGTAGGAATACATAGACAGATGTGGATTGAATATTGTACAAACATATATATGTAATGCACACATACAGATATAGATATATGTAGATACATATACATAGACAGACTGATCTGACTATCTACAAGTATGACTGTATATGACAACCTTCAACACACCCTGTCCCACCCCCTCTGTGTCCCCCCTCTCCACATCTATAACAATATATGTACATCAATATATATATGTGTATATGTATACAGACATATATATATATATATATATATATATATATATATATATATACACATATAGATATATCTATATATATATATATATATATATATATATATATATATATATAGAGAGAGAGAGAGAGAGAGATGTATATAAATTCTGAGTGAGGCACATGTGTACAGATGTATTGCAACAGGTGCCTTGTGACAAAGGCATGGAGTGAACACCAGTGTCAAAACCGGAGTACCATACCACATTTCAAATCACCTACACCAGTAACCACCAGATATGTGATTGGCTGCCCACCACTGCATGTGTCAGGGGTGAACAGGGTCATAAATGTGTACAATAGTGGCCCCAATGATATTCACAGTGGCACACTATCCCTGGAATACCTGCACATGGTATGTGTCAGCGAACATGGTGTGTCAGCTATGGACATGTAGGTCGGTGTACCCCTCCACACCACATAATGGATGCCATGGTATGGACCTCACATGACAGCTACAGATATGGAGAAGGACACAGTGACATGTACAATACTGTGACAATGCACTCAAACACATTACCAATGCACAGTGACTGGCAACACCACAGAGTACACATATACTACCCACATAGAGGTTACCACTCCCGGATTTACATATGTAAGTCACACCCATGACAGATGTCCAACAACCATAGTAACACCTCACACCATCCACAACCTAAATGTCTGCTGTGTGTCGTCCGTGCCACTGCAATAGAGTGCACATGTGGAGGTAAATGTTCCTACCCACAGATGAGACATACCCTGCAATAAACCACACAGTGTTAAGAAGCAAGACTCCCCATGAGTACATGTCACACATACCCCTGCTGAATGTTAGTCAGATAGGTAATATGCCATAAGAGTCACCCTGTGTAACTGTGTGACAGCAGCAGGTACCATCACACCACATGTGTCACAATGGTCAGGGTAGCAGAACAGTATGCTGCTGTAGTCCTAGGGGCAATAGCATATTGTATAGTATTGTATTGTAATGTAATGTATTGTGTTGTATTGTATTGGTATGTTGAGGTGCCTCCTTCGTGGAGTGGAACCACTGCTGCTGTGCACCAGTGTACAGGTACATATCCTGTAGTCAGGCTAGTGTTACATAGCACTTCTATATGTGTGTTTATCTCCTGTCAGAGTTTATGTAGCATGCAACTGGGGATACGATCAGGTCCCATTCATGTTGTGTATTCTGCTTTCCTGAGGGTGGCTCTCACCTGGACATCTGTGATGGCAGGGAGGTTACAGTCAGCTGGGATAACTATGTCTTATTTTGGGGGAGAGGGTGGGGTGACACCTGCACTGAACCTGTCTGCCACAATGTTGTCATTATCTGTGGTGTCAGTGAAATATTTGTTGTTGTGTAGTAACTATGGGCATAGAGGATGGATTCTGACCAGGTTGCTAACATAACTGAAGAAGGCCTTCTGGTTATCTGTAGTGTCCCTCATGATTTCCCTCTCAAAGTTGCCCATGGATGTTTGTATGATGGAAAATAGATGCTTACTAGTGCTGCTCAGACATGCCCTCCCTTTATGGAATTATGTTCTGTCTTGCAGTAGCTTCCATCTTCTGTAATACAATCTGTCTATGGCTGGGGTCCACCAGACAGGATGCTGTCCCTTTGTGGAGAGTGTCTTGGTCATATATGGGATTGCATGATCCATGCATTCTCGGAGATGTCTGTAGAAAGCAATTGTGTAGGGGTCAGCACTGTGGGTTGTATCTGCCACTGGCCCAGTGGGCTGAAAGGATACCATGTCACTGTTACAAAGTATAAAGTTTGCATCTGTAATGTTATTCACTATAGTCGTTTGTGCTGGTGGTGGAGGTGGGATATGTATATCCAGGGAAATCAGTGTGTGGTCAGCTCACAGTAGTTGATGATGTAGGCCATACAGTACCTAGATACAAACCCCCAGAGTGAGGAGGTGCTCTTGACCTGAATCAGTGTTCTGACTGCTGGGGTTTGGTAGTATGTCTTATGGAGTGTGCCAGGTACTGTTGCACAGTTGCTGGCTGAGCACTAATACCTGGCCATTTACATGTGTATCCACCAATAGACAGACAGATGCTATATATGTGAGATATGTTGTATCATAACAGTCGAGTAGCATGTGTAGTATGCATGCCAAATTTTGCTGACATATATTGCTGATATCAGGTTATTTTCTTTCTCAGGTACATGTCCCACCCGCGGAATCCCACTTACTCCACAGCTGAAGATGAGGAGATACACCAGAGCCTGGTGCGGGATTATGCAATACTCTTTCCCGCACCAGCCAGAATCAGCAGGAGAGGGCTGCACTGTGGCAAGGCCTTGTCCGTCGGGTAAATGATATAGGCACGCATAATAGGACATATGAGCAGGTACGACATCACTGCAGTGCTTTAATCAGACATGTCCATCAGCGTGCATCGGATATCCACAGGCAACAGGTCGCCACAGGTGGTGGGGTGGCTACACATCCCCCACTCACCAGACTGGAGGGACTACTCATGAGTGTAGTGGCTCCAGTCCGCCAGCAACAACAACAGCAGCAGAGATGCATTATGATGGAGGCTGGAGCCACGCAGCAGCAAGGCAGTGAACGTGCAAGTAATATGCCATATGTATAGTTGACTGTTGTGTACACTGGTAGTTAATGCATGTGTGAGGTGTGTCCTTGGTTTGTAGCTGTCACCATAGTATTTAATGTGCAAGTGTGATATCATCAATATTAGCAGCTGACCTGTGAAAGGCGACTGTTGTACTACTGACCTGTATCATACTCAGTAACAATGGCACAGTTGTGCCCACTGACATTAGTTTCTTCATGTCTGCAGGTCCCTCTGGTATAACAGCAATGCATCCTATCCATGCTGGTGAGTGCGTATTAACAATTCCTGTAATAGTCTTGATAGTAATAGTACGATTTGGCTCACTTAGTAATGCTCTTTGTATGCATGTAGGTGTGTCTGTGTGCTGATATCACATATACTGAGTACTGTACAATTGTGTGAAACTGTGTGCATGTGTGCATGTGTGCATGTGTGCATGTGTGCACCTGTGTATGTGTGCATGTGTGCATGTGTGCACGTGTGCATGTGTGCATGTGTGCACCTGTGCATGTGTGCATGTGTGCATGTGTGCACGTGTGCACGTGTGCATGTGTACATGTGTGCATGTGTGCATTGTACATGTGTGCACCTGTGCATGTGTGCATGTGTACATGTGTGCACCTGTGCACCTGTGCATGTGTGCATGTGTGCATCACTGGTAATGTGTAGACATTGTAAACTGTGTTTCTTGTTTCCCTCCCACAGGTTCTGGTGCTGCTCTGGTGTCATGTAGCAGGAAACCTGAATCAGGTGCCATGGCTACTGATAATGATGACATCTGTGTAATGGCACAGGAAGGTATGCCAGGGTCCGCCATTGGTCAGCCGATTGACAGTACACAGATGTCGACCCCATCAATGCGCACAGTTATCCTGCCAATACATCCTTTGTCACCAATGTCCCTAGGTGATGGACAGCATACAGCGGGCATTGACCAGGGTAATGTGGTATCTGTGGCACATGCCTCTCCACACAGCAGCCATGGGCATGGCCCAGAGATGGTACCACACAGACAGATGCCCAGGGGTTCTCGTGGGAGCATCCGTGGGTGTACTGCCCCTGTCAGACGTGCCCACAGAGGTCTTACAAACTCAGCTATGTTTAGGGCTGTCATGCAGGCACAGTCACGTATGGAACGGTACACCAGACAGGGTCTGAGAGAGCTGACAGCATGTCGCACAGCCATGACTGACAGTATGCGTGACATTGCGGCTGCCATCCGTGATTTCACCGATGTCATAGACAGACGTTGTGGGGACATATTAGACCGGTTCCACAACTACATGTCCATGAGCCAGGGCGATGGTGGGCGGTTGAGGCGTCGACGTGGCTGTATGCCAGTAACAGCAGCAGCTGGCAGTCGTCGCGGACGACAACAGGGCAGAGGCTGCCCTCGTAGTGCCAGCAGCAGCCCCAGCAATGCTGGGTCTGTGCTGTCATCAGACCACCCCAGGAGACCATGTGCACGTGGCTCTGGCCAGGCCCGACAGGGATCTGTGTCCAGTCAACGAACACCTGCTTCTGATGACAGTACCCAGTCTGGGTTGGTACCGGATACGGTCTGCAGCACCCCTGCAAGGCACAGGTACCGTGTCCGTGGCCAGAGACACTGATCTGTATGACCTGGCAGGTACAGTCTGTGGCTGTCCACAAACACCAGTATATGGCAGCCATGAGGTGGAACTGTGTACATCCGTACACACATGCAAATTGACAACACCTAGGGCTACCGCATACATGCACACACTGCATCAACATTGCCCCACCTTCTACTGCTGTCCCTCACCAACACACATACACATACATGTCAATCGGTGGTATCGGTGGCTGACTCGGGCATACCAGGTTCACACCCTGTGCATATGATGAAACTGTGCCACCTCCTGCAACCTGTAACAACTGTGCGGGTACAGGTTAACATGTTGCTGATGCACAGGGTGACCACATAGATGTGTAGTAATAGTATCATGTTGTTAACAGTACTGTGTGCTGAATTAATTGTGGGTATATCACAGCATGCCTGATGCAGTAAGTGTGTGATTGTCCTGTACTGTTGTCTACACCCATGGTAAGTACCATAGTGTATCATCTGCACATGTTGGCATACTGGTGGTAATGATGTCAACAGAAGGCTACATACATAGGTAGCACAGGGGATAAGGTAATGAATGTAGTAATACGCAATGATGGACATGTAAACTGCAAGTGGCATGTTGCCCACACTGGACTCTGCAATGCAGATGTTTGAGGATGTTGATATGTGTGCAGTACTACACGACTGGTACAGGACACACAGGAGCACCCCAGCTCTGCAAGCTCACATCTCATACCATGCTAGACAGCCCCAACACACAAAACTAACTGTCACAGGAGGGAGAGTCCCCATATATGTCAGGGATACTGTGGTGGCAGGCCAGGTAGCATGCATCCTGCTAAGTATGGAACCACTGAGTGAAGGCTCAGTGTCTGTTATTTGACATGTGTATTACTGCAGGTATGAGCACATGGGTTTCCATCCAGTTATTGTACATCCTGACAGTACATGGTCTGTACACTTGTGTGCGCTGAGACTGGACCCTAGCCATCTGACCCGTGTATTTCCATGTACATGTGCATAGTGCCTGCATATTTGCAGTGTTACCTACTGGAAGTGGTACAGCTTGTTTGTTGTACAATAGACTACATGCAGCCCTGTTTACTGCAGCTTTGTTTGCATGCATGTTTGCTTGCAATTACCCTGGAATACTGATCACACCTGCAATGCATAGTTATAGAGCTTCTGTGGACTCCTAGTGCCATCTGCATAGCTTACTATATGTATGTCCATGTCTCACTTGGCAGGATGTCACTGTTTGCCCTGTTCACATGTACATTGCCTGTGACACAGTGCATATGACTTACCTGGCATGTGTCCACATGAGCAGTCATATATGCTACTGCTAACTAATCACAGACACTACACCTTCACATATTCATCTTCTGTTGAACTACCTGCTTCGCTAGGGACGGCCTGCACCTGTCACCCCTGGGCTTTCAGATATTGGCAAAGGCTCTTGCTACCCCCATAGTGCCTATGTTAGGCAAGGCTCAAATGACAAACCCACCTTCATAGGTATCACAAGGGATAAGAAACTAAGAGTAATGTTACCCAATGCCAGAAGTCTAAACCTCCAGATGCATGCTCCCGAAACTCTCCTTGGCATGGACAACATCGATATCTGTGCAGTAACAGATGCCTGGTTCAGGGCTACTGAGAGCACACCAGCACTACAAGGTTTAACCTGGTTCAAACCTGGTCGATTTCTTTGAAACAGTCATCAAGGCCATTGACGAGGGGAAGGTGGTTCACACAGCCTACCTGGACCTCGCAAAAGCCGTCACAAGAATACCCCACTTGGGCATTCTAGAGAAGCTCACCAGCTTAAATATAAGCCCCTATGTCACTAGATGGATTGCACACTGGCTCAAGGACAGAACCCACATGGTTAGAATTGCTGGAGCCATGCCAGACTCCAAACCAGTTACGAGTTGTGTCCCACAGGGCTCAGTCCTGGGACCTCTCTTGTTTGGTATATATTTATCGGAGGTACAGGCCAACATGGACGGACTGTGGCTGACCAAATATGCAGATGACTGCGAACTGGCCACCATAATCGACTCTCCAGCCGACACAAGCATCTTCCAAAGGGGCATCATAAAAACAGACAACTTGAGCCAGAGCCATTGCCTTCAGCTTAACAGTGTTTAGAAAGGGGAATGTGCATCCTGTAGTCTGTTCACCTAGTTGCCAAAAGGGACATTTTCCTCACACACACTAACCCCCCTCAGCCAAAAAACACACACTTGCCATTTGCAGGATTCAAAGCCCTATCTGACTATGTTACAACACTCGAGATGGACGCATTAGCAGAGTGTGCTATTCACATTACTGGGAGGTTTCTCTTCTCTTGCTATACTTATAGGGTGCTGACATCATCAGTGTTTAGAAAGGGAAATGTGCATCCTGTAGTCTGTTCTCCTAGTTGCCAAAAGGACATTTTTCTCACACACACGAATCCCCCTCAGCCAAAAAACACACTTGCCATTTGCAGGATTCAAACTCCTACTTAACTATGTTATGACGCTTGAGATGGAGGCATTAGCAGAGCGCACTATTCACATTATTGGGGGGTTTCCCTTCTCCTGCTATACTTATAGAGTGCTGACATCATCGGTGTTTAGAAAGGGGAATGTGCATCCTGTAGTGTGTTTTCCCAGTTGCCAAAAGGGACATTTCTCTCCCACAGACTTACACCCACCCCACTTACTGAGCATTTATAAGATTCAAACCCCTACTTAATTATGTTATGACACTTGAGACGGATGCATTAGCGGAGCTCGCTATTCGCATTACTGAAAGACTTCCTTTCTCCTGCTATACTTATAGAGTGCTGACGTCATCTGTGTTTAGAAAGGGGAATGTGCATCCTGTAGTGTGTTTTCCCAGTTGCCAAAAGGGATATTTTTCTCCCACAGACTTACACCCACCCCACTTACTGAGCATTTATAGGATTCAAACCCCTACCTAACTATGTTATGACACTTGAGACGGATGCATTAGCGGAGCTCGCTATTCGCATTACTGAAAGACTTCATTTCTCCTGCTATACTTATAGAGTGCTGACGTCATCTGTGTTTAGAAAGGGGAATGTGCATCCTGTAGTGTGTTTTCCCAGTTGCCAAAAGGGACATTTTTCTTCCACAGACTTACACAAACACCAACCCCACTCACTGAGCATTTACAGGATTCAAACCCCTACCTAACTAGGTTATGACATTTGTGACAGACGCATTAGCAGAGCGCACTATTCACATTACTGGGAGGTTTTTTTTCTCCTGCTGTACTTATAGGGTGCTGACATCATCGGTGTTTAGAAAGGGGAATGTGCATCCTGTGGGGAGGCAGACGCCAAGCAAACTCTGGCTAAGCTGTCATTCCCTAGGGCAAACAGCCTAGTGTTGACCTCTACACCCATATGTTTAATTGTCAAATGCACATTATGTGTTGCTGATAGACTGTTTGCACATCTTTATTGCCATAGCATTCCCTGTTTGTATGAACAACTTGTGCATCTGTGGAAGATGTTTGCATATGGGAGGGATCCACTATATCACGTATGTCTCTGTAGTCATTTAACTGTTTGCACTGGGCAGACTGCTGTAATGTGGTTGGTTCCTGGAATAACACGTAAAAATACCGGATATGTGTGGCCAACTGCTAAACTGAGATTTGGCCTAAGTGTGTGAGCATGCCCAGTTCAGCCTTCCCATGGCATGTTGTCTGACATATGTCTAAGTGTGTGAGCATGCCCAGTGTGAGCATTCCATATGTTGAACTCTGCAGCCCACCACATTTGTGGATGAGTGTGAACTTCAACAAATATCACCCGTTTATGGTTGTGTGTTGTGTGTCATGTTGTGTAGTTACTGTACAACTGCTTTGTGTGTGAACACAACAGGATTATACTGTGCCTGCAGTGTTTGCATGGGATACTTTGCATACAGTTGTCAATATCTTTTCACACTGACCTAACACTGTAGTACTGTATAGTGTACTGGTAGTACTTTGACTGTGGTGGACAGTATCCTGGGCTTTAGTGCTATCACTGCTTTACATTTCGATAGTGAGCACAACAGCCTGGTTAGGGGCCAGTTGTGTACATCTGACCATGTTGCATTCTGATAAGATATGAACTACTTAAACCAGGCTTGTCCAACATTGGTAGTGTATTCCACAACATAGGTGTACATTTGCAAACACTAGCGATGTGCCCTAGTCCATGTCTAATGCTAGTTGGAGAGTGTGTTTGTTCTTCAACACACATTGTAAGTGGAGTTTGCCATGACATATGTCATGGTTAGTGTACTGTGCCTCTGTCTACCTGTGACATGACAGTGATACCCAGGATAAAGCTACCATCCCCCATCCACTCATCAAGATTCCTATTGAGGAAAATTGATAAGTGATTCTATGGGTAGCCTGTACTGGGAGTTCACTCATGGGTAGGGGTGGCTTCTGTGTTATGGATCATGCAGTACAGCTTGTCCTATGTAAGTCAGTGCTGGGGTTCAGGTTTCTCATGTGCATAGCTCACTGCCATTCAGATTGTACAAGGTGCAGCATGTTTATTGATACCAGCAACACAGGCAACACATGGCATCTGTGCAAGCTCTTTGATACTCCTGGTGAGGTATTGTTGGGGACTTTACGGTTGATGGAGGTGTCTGCTGAGGTACATCCCACAGGGGCTATTGTAGTCAATTGTACCGCTGATGAAGGATGACTGCAGAGCCACAATGACCTCCCCTTATCTAGATCTGACAACCTTCATGATTAGGAGGGTATATGGTATGTTTCTGTAAACACTACAGCACATGTTTGTCCAGTGCAGTATATCTATCACCTTGTGTCCCCAGGTCTCTCATTACATGTTAACTACGTAATGGGTTAACACCTATGTGGTAACTGGTTGGCACTTACTGTATATCCACGGGGGTTGACTATACACTTTTCTGCAATTAGCTTGCTGACATGGCTATGGCACCAGTTGTCTGTTTCTATGTGGCCCTTTTGTGGGATGCTTGTGTCAGCTGGTGGATCATATATGGTGAGCAGTTTGTAGTCCTCTGCAAACATGTTCAGACACAGTCCTTCCATGTTTGCCTGTACCTATGGGACATATATACCAGACGAGGGAGATCCCAGGACCAAGCCTTGTGGGATGCCAGTTATATCTGGTTTGTAGTCTGACATGGCTGCAGCATGTCTGACCATGTCTGTTCTGTCCTTGGTCTGGTTTGCAACCCCTCTACTGACATAGGGGTTTATATTTAAGCTGGTGAGCTTATCTATAATGAACACGTAGGGTATTGTATAGAAGCCTTTGCAAGGTCCAGCTACGCTGTGTGGACCACATTGCCCTCATCAATGACCTTAATGACTGTTTCAATTGAGTCAAACATGTTTAGGGGCAGGATCTGCACTTAAGAAAGCCACACTGGGTAGGGTCCGGTGTCAGTAGGTCCCCAATATCTTTATGTCTGCGGTACATGCTGATCCTTTCCATAGCTGTGCAGACCAAGCTTCTCAGGATTCTGGGGTAGTAGTTTTCAGTATCTATTCAGGCAACACCTTTGTTGAGAAGGACCACTGTTGTTGTACACTGCTCTTTGGGTACATATTCTGTGGTACGGCTGACATTGAGTAGTAGTAGTGTGATTTGGCATTCCATTCATCTTGGAGTCCATGTTGGACTCAGCCCAGGACACCATCTCATACCATTGCTGCTGTGTGTTTTGCTTTGTAGATGCTGGCTGTTACCTCAGCATCTGCAATGTCAGGGGGAGCGCCAGCAGTCTGCTGGGATAGATATTCTGCATTCTGGGGGGGGGGGGGGTTGCACTGCACCTGTCAGGATGTATGTTGGCAATATGTGTGTGTGTTTGGTATGTTGTTTGTGATATTTGTGTGATTCAGAGCATATCTGTGAATTCCCAACACGGTTCCTACCATCAGTTGTGAAAGCCTTGGGATTATCCTTAGTGTCCTGTACAATTTGTATCTTCATAGGTTCATAGGTTCATACTAGGCTATCCACCCTAGGGCATTTGTTAGCCTAGCCAGAGTGTGTGTGGCTTTTGCCACCCCTTGCTATGTGAATATTATGGCCATTTATGATTTGCTTTGCTGTGCCTCTGTCTGGACATGACACAGTGAAGACCCCCAGTGTAACTCTACAATCATCCATCCACTTGGCAAGATTCCTGTTGCAGCAGGTTTCTGTCACTGCACAGACATCGATATTCTCCATACTGGGGATGGCCTTGGGAGCATGCATATTGGGGTTTACACATCTGACATTGGTCAGCATTACCCTTATGTTTCTTTCCACTTATGTTTTCTAGGGTGGTGGGTTAGTCTTTGCAGCCTTGCCTACAAAAGGCTCTATGGAGGTGGCAAAGGCCTTATCCAATATCCAGACACCCAGGGGTAACAGATGCAAGCCATCCCAGGAACAGCTGTGTGGCTTGTCAAGCATGACATCCCAAGCAGACAGACATTGGATCCCATTGGAATGACACCAGTAAGTGTGCCACTTGCTATGACTGATCATTCCGTGTTTGTACTGTGGCATTATTCTTGGTAAGGGTAGGATGCTGCAAACGGTGAGTGTCATACCGGCCTGGACTACATAATCAGAGAGCTCATCTATGTCTCTTTTCATGTAGCCTAGGGAGGTACATCTCAGGTCATTCACACCAGCATGGACTATGACTGCATCATATTTCTACTTGCTTTGGAGTGACCTGCATACTTCTGTTATGTGGCGTTGTGGCAGCCTACAGGCAGCTTACTGTACCCTTTCCCTTGTTCAGTCTGGTGTGCGGGACAGCAGTGTGTCTGACTATGGAGTCACCTATTACAACTGTATCAGGCATGTTGTTTCTCCTTCTGGCCTGTGACTGTTTGGCACACCAGCTTTGTGCACTATGTGTTGCATGTGCTATGTTTGGAGGTTGTTTGATTGGGTGTCTGCTTTAGAGGCCTCTGTTGGTGTGCTGTGTTTGTAATTTGTGCCTCTGGGAATGTTTTTCTGTGTTTATGTCTTTGGTTTGCAGTTGTGATAGGTCTATGTGGGACTGTGTTTGTGGTGTGTGTGTGGTTACCTTCTCCTCCTGACTAGTTTTGGGAGTACTGAGTTGAGGGAGCTCAGCCTCCAGTTTGGATAGATGGTTGCATCTCTCACATATATTTGTATTTCTTGGGTGGAGTTGGGGGTTGTCTGTGTACTTGGGGCAGGTGTAACATTGCCTCAGGATTCACAAATTCAACTTGTTGTGGCTGGCCTTAGTGGATTGTATGTGTGGACATATTTTATTGCCATACTACTGATCAGTGATTACTTCATTGTTTATGTTTGCTCCATCATGTAGTAGCTTCCTCATTCTCTTGCATGGTTTGGTTATGGCTGGTGTCCACCATGCCATATGCCTGCGTGTATGGCATTGTGTCTTGTTTTAATTTAGGATTGCATAATCCAAGCATTCCTGGCAGTGTTCATGGAATGGCTGTATTACAGGTTCTGCAGTGTGGCCCATATTTTGCACCTGCACAGAACCTTTAATGGATTCCACATCAGTTTGGAGGAGTGCAAATATTGCTTTACACATGTTTTCCACTGTGGTTTTCTGGCCAGGGACTGTGGTCAGGATTTGTATATCCAGTGTGATTACTCTATGGTCTGGTTTTACCAGTGAGTAATACACTTCTCGTCTTGCCATCCAGTACCCATGTTGCTGATTATCACATCCAGTATGCTTACCCCTCTTGTGGGAGTGGTACGTTGTTCCTGGGCCTTTTGGTTTATGGATTCTATGAACTTTTGTCCTACACTGTTGGAGCTAGTATAATGCTTCCAGTCTATGTCTGGGTATTTTCAGTCACACAATATAATGTGGTTTGGAGGACTTGATATATTCATGTATTCCAGCATAGGCCAGGTGCAGTTCCTGGTGTTGGGACAGTAGTCTGTAGCAGGCTATGAACTGTGGGGGCAGTTTTAGCCACTGTTACTTGACCATGGCTAGTCCATGCTGCTTCTTGTTGTGGTACCAACATGGGGGTGTGGTTTTCCTTGACAATTCTTGCTAGTTACCCTCCTTTTGTAGCTTGTTCCATGTTTTGAGGCTGTACAGCACAGTATGAGGTGTAACCTGGTAGTGTTAAGGTGCTGTTGTGAGCCTTGACTCAGTTTTCTGTTACAGCACAGATATCAACATTCTCCATACTGGGTGAGTTTAGACTGCATGCATGTTGCTGTTTCGACTTATCCCTTATCTTATTCTTATCCCTTCTGATACCTATGGAGATAGGTTTGTGTTTTGAGCCTTACCTATTCAGGGCACACTGTGGGTAACAACAGCCTTTGCCAGTATCCATATGGCCTGCACTGATAGGTGCACGCCAATCCTAGCAGGTGGAGCATCATGTCATGCTCAGCATGTCATCCCAGACTGGCACACATTGGATTCCCTTTGACTAACTGTGATACTTCAGTCAATTATTGCACTTGATCATCTCATTGTCATATTGTGGCATGATACTTGGTGAGGGTAGGATGTTAGTCAGGGTCCTCAGGTGTGCATATAGTACATGGTGTTACATTACTTATCACATGGCATTCATACCTCAGGTGGTGCTGCAGGGCTGCCTATGTCGGATGCACATATTACACTCTCTGTACATGTTTGTGAGCAGGTCATGTCATTTTAGGCATCCCTGTTATTATCTGAATGAGTCAGAGGGGGTATCATTCCCAGGGTTCCTACTGAGCCAGTGTATGTGCTATGCGTTGCCTCTTTGCCAAGGCCAGGGCATACTGGGCACGCCTCCTTCTGCCTACTGGAGCAGGCTCAGGTTGTTCCTCCTCCGAGTCACGCTCTGCCTGTGATGGCCTTGGAAATGGTGGGGGGCTGTTTGGCCCGGCCCTATGATGGTCCTGCTGCAGCTGTTTTCGCAAGATCATATTATGTAGCATAGCACATACCATGACAATTTGGGTACATGTAGTTGGTGTGTACTGCAAGGCTCCACCAGATGTGTCCAGACACCGGAACCGTGACTTGAGCAGCCCAAACACACGCTCTATTACATTACGTGTTTGTGCGTGTGCCTCATTATGGCGTTCCTGTTCAGGTGTGTGTGTGTTTCTGATGGGTGTCATCAGCCACGGCTCCAGTGCATAACCTGCATCCCCCACTAGGTGTCCGTGCGGGATGTCCCCATTGGCAATTGTCTGGTACAGCTGCGTCAAATGCCAGATGTGGGAATCATGGTAGCTCCCAGGACAGCCAGCACACACATTCATTATTATGCCCTGGGCATCACACACGACCTGGCAGTTGATGGAGGGGAAGCCCTTGCGGTTGATGTATGCCCTACCCCGCTCAACGGCTGGTGCTTTGATACATATGTGCATGCAGTCTATTGCACCCACTACCTCAGGGTATTCCGCTATTTGCTGGAAGAGACGCATATTGCTGGCCAATACCTCACAGGCATTGGGGAAATATACATGATCACCGACATGTGCTGACATGGCATCCAGGAACTGGTGCAGTACCCTGGAGGCTGATGCCTGTGATATCCCCATCATATCACCAGTTGGTCTCTGGAAGGTACCTGTTGCTAGTATTCTTAGGCCAACACATATCTTGGTTTCCACTGGGATGGGTTCCCCTCTGTTAGTTCTGTGTGTGAGGCATGGCCTGCACAGCTCCACTATTTGCTGCAGGAGGTCTCTGTCCACTCTATAGCTCTACTATCTCCAGCTCATGTAACCCATGGTAGGTGACCCTGGGCCTGTACACTCTTCTCCGTCTCCTCACTGTGGGTTGTCTGGCACCATCTGCATTGTCACCACCCTCAGCAAGTCACCTATGTCTCATTATGACAGCTATGGCAGCCCCTAACATTTCTGCTCTGAGTGAAGCTTTTTCAGTTTTCACTTCTAATAACTTACTCCTGTCTTGCAGTGTCTCTTGAGAGAAACATCCTGCACTGCTGTTTGCAGAGTTTTAAGTGCTGGGCTGGGCTACTATTCTGCCTGTGTAATTGCCTGCTTCTAATTGTTTTCACCTGCTAGCTCCAGCAGTATTCCCTGCTAGCTTCCTACTAGATCTGTTGCTTTCTTTTTCCTCTCTGTTTCCTCAGGGAGGAGCCGTGTGCAAACCAGCAGAAACATGCTCACAGTGGCTTACACGCGTGCACACATGCTTATATGGTTCTGAATCTGCTTATTCAAGTTAAAACACGTGCACACCCACGCAAACAGTGTTAAACATCTCTAAACACGCTCCCACATGCTCAGTCTGCCATACACGCATGCACACTGTCTTACTCGCGCTTCATGGTGCGCAAACATGCGCATGCACGCCCAGCAAGAAACTTTGGTGTAGGCAACAGTGTACACCTTCCATTTCTTGACTTTCTCAGGCTTATCTAGTGGCACACCTCTTTCCATGATATCTGTCTGACATCTGTCATGTAACTCTGACCTCCAATGAACTGCATTTCTTTCTACCATTCCCCCCTGTGATGTCACCTATCTCCTACTCTGTTCCTCCCCTTCTGTAACTCTTACACTACTCAGACTGTGCTCATTTGCTATGTGACAGTGGAATTCAGTATCCTAACACTCATTTGCATCAGATTGCCTACTAATGCTTAGTTACATCTCTTAGACTCAGCTTCCCCCCTTAGCAACCACTACATGGTGGCCATGTTGGTTTTAGTCTGCTGGTCCCCATTGACATTCCATGTATTGCATAAAACCCACATTTGTGGGTTTAAAACCTCCGTTTTTATGTTTTATACAGCACAGCCAGTTTGTGCGGGGCTGCACTGGGTTTAAAAAATATATATATATTTTTATTACTTTTGCATCAGGTTACCTTGCCAATGGCCACATATTTGGCCATTGGCATGCTGCCTGACACATATGCACCCTTTATTTGGAGCTGACATGGCTCCATTGCGATATTTGCAGAAACGTACTCAGTTGTCAACTGAGTAAATTTCTGCAGCTAAAACGGCTCTTACACGGGCTGTTCTGGGCTTCCTGGATCGCTAATCATCCTCATTTGCATGCTATTCGGCTGCAAGTGAGGTGATTAGCTTATCCACGCCCACTCCGTGTAAGAGACGTTTTAGCTTGTCTCTTACACGGAGTTTGGGCTGTTCCTGGATCGCGAAGGCTGCATGGAGTCTTACACTACTCTTAGACTCCATGCAAGCCTTCGTGAATCCTGCCCACTGTCTTATGCAAGTGACATATAAATGTAGCATATATAGAGCAGATAGCTTATGGATTCAGGTTGTTAAAGTAAGTTATGCTTATTAATCAGGCAGTTTCATTTAAGTTCACAAGTAATTTGGAGACATTTCAGTTGAGTTTCCAGGAATGTGTAGTCCAATGTGAATAATTTATAAAGTATTTACAAGTTGTTCTATTAAGTTATCTAATTTACCCTTCCTTAGATTGTAATTCATTTTAATAGCTAAGCAACATTACTTTTTTGTTATTTGTTATCTGTGAGGCTAAATGCATTTCACAGATTCACAAAGTCCATAGAAGCTGCCACAGTTGTTTTCTGTTGCCACGACAATGCAAATATAGTGGTTCCTAATCAATGAGTGTTAAAAGAAAAAAAAAAACTGAAATAGTTCACGAGGCTGATAGAATGTATAGAAAGCTTCTTTGACAGGCCTTCCCTTTTTATTAGTGGCATTCCTTAACATAACATCACTGGTATTCTCTTCCTTATTTTTCCCTCCTTTATATATTATGTTAATATTATAGAAAATAATTCAACTGACAGTATGTATATAAACGAAACATTTCAGAGTTAATTACTAACATGCCCTGTAACCCATTAAACAGTGTCCACCATTAATCTAATAACTAATGTAATAACATCTAATTGAGTCCACTTTTCCTCATAAACATGTGTCACAATTCATTAAACAAAGCAGAGTCTAACATCTGTCTAATAATCATTATAAAGACAAATAATAGTAATTTCATAGCTCTTCAAACTTTCTGATATCGCAAAATGTTGACAGTAAGCTATTTTAACTGGAAGACTAAAACATTTCAATACTTCCTTGTAAATATATATTTTTACTTTTACTGTAGTGTCAAGAACTATCTTTGAAATCTATGCATTACTTCACTTCTTTCAAGTCATTCATTTTACAGTTCAGATTATATTTTGTCAAAATGTCAATAGTATTTCAAGGGCACATTTAGTATTTAAACTGATATTTTAAATGAATAGCTATCAGTTGCCAAGTGAGTTTGTACATAGTGTGAGGTAACTGCAAAGATAACATGTTGCAAAAAGTAACATGTTCATGTGCTCTAGAGACTGTCAATTTCAAGTAACATGTAAAATGTAACTTTTACAGTGCAGACAGCTTATGGAATCAACTTGTTAAACTGAGTAATACTTTTTAAATCAAGCAGCTACATTTAAGTTCACATGCAGTTTGGGAACATTTCAGTTGTGTTTCCAGGAATATGCAATCCTATGAGGATAAATCATAAAATATTTACAAATAGTCCTATTATGTACTTATTTTACCTTGCTTAGGTTGTTTTTAATTTAATAACTAAACAGCATTACTTTTTCTTATTATTTGTTATCTGTGAGGCTAAATGCACTTTGCAGGTTCACAGTGTCCTTAGAAACTGCAGCAATTGTTTACTGTTGCTATGGCAACACAAATAGAATGTGAAGAAAGCTGCACTTCTCTTATCCAACAGTACATTTTCCCTTTTATATATATATATATATATATATATATATATATATATATATATATATATATATATATATTTGTTAATACTAAAAGGAAATAATTCAAAGGATCAAAAGACATATGAACATGAATGGAACATTTCAGAGTTAATCACGAACATGTCCCCCAATCCCAATAAGCATAACAGTGACTATCATTAATTTAATAAATACTGTAATAACAATTAAGTTCACTATTCCAATTAGTCTACCTTAAAATTAGATTATTTTAGACTATTATTTATCTATGTATAGATAGTGAGTTATTAAATATATATAGACTATATTATTATAGTAAAGAGGAGAGAATTTAGATGCAGTTAAAATAAACAATGAGAAAAGAGAGAGAAAGAAATGAGAAAATTAAGAGAAAATGCACATATACTATGTATGTTGATTTACAGTATACATATTTTATGTGCTATATAACCCTTCTTCTGTGAAAGAAAAGGACCCTGTTTTACATACCTGAGGTAATGTGAAAACTCTCATGTGTCATCTATTTTCAAAAAATATAGATAAAGATTCCAGTAGTTAAGTTACCTTTGTTTTAAAATTCCAAGCAGTAAAATTGGACCTTTAAAGGAATGTTAAAACAATTCATCTGATGTTGTAAATCTTTGATCATTCATGACAGATGGGACCTCGGTTCCATCCTCAGAACTGATATGGCCGTTTCCCAGCTCACGCAAGCCAAAAACTCTCAGCTAAGAACCTACCCACAATGCCCCTCTCCTAGATACTCCAGATCTCATTTGCCGCATTCCTAGTCAGATGTGTTAGCCATCTCTCTCAAAGCTAAGTAGTAAATTATTGATTTTATGACAGTTTTTCTTCTAAATTACTACATTTTTAGTCAAGTTAGCCTTTTCTCACTGTCGCCTATAACATAGGCATATTTCCTACCCTTTTCCTTGGTAATTTAATTTTTTTACCCTTTTTGTTACTGTCCCTCTTTCCTGTCTTTGACAGGCCTTCCCTTTTTATTAGTGGTATTCCTTAACATAACATCACTGGTATTCTCTTCCTTATTTTTTCTATAGGATAGCATTGTTTCCTTATCTTATCAGACAGAGCTAAGTTGGGTTTTAAACAGTGTGACAAGTGTGGACGTAAGATGCCTAACTCAGATACACATGTCCGTTGTTTCTACTGTTTGGGCGTGGATCATATTAAAGCTGATTGTGACATTTGTGCTAGTTTTAGTAATCAGACACTAGCAGAATGTAAGAATAAACTTATTTTAAAAGGTTTACTCATTACACCTTTCTCGGAGGTCTTGCCTCCTCCTAAGACCAAAAAATATAAGGAAAATGGAGTTAATTGGTTCCTGCATCTCTGACACTTATGGAACCGAGTCGGCTCTGTGCTTCGCCGGCACCCTCGGCACAGACCTCTTCGGCACCAGGATCTGTGTCCTCTCCCTCAGTGCCGATCATGGTATTCACTCCTATTTCGGTTCCAATCATGGCACCACTGACTTCGGTACCATCCTTGGTTCCCACATCGGCTCCAATGACTGTACATGCATCAGCACCATCCCCGTCCATGGTGCCGACAGTTTCCTTTGCTCCATGGGCTCTGATGACCGTACATACCTTGTCACCATCCCCGTCCACAGTGGCAACAGTTTCCTCAGCTCCATGGGCTTCGATGACTGTATATGCCTTGGCACCATCCCCGGCCATGGTGCCAAAAGTTTCTTCAGCTCCATCAGCTCCAAAATGCGAATACCTGGCAAGGACAAGATATTCTTCAACATACGACCCTTTCTTGGGGCAAAGGTTTAGCCCCTTTTTGGAAAGACCTGATTCCCCTTCAACAGTCTCCTTTAGATCCACTAAGAGTTTTTCTTAAATAGACCTAGTGCGGGTTGTGGACCAGCTTCTGGCAGCTAGGCGATTTCCCATTCCAGCTAGACCTTCTGTACCTCCTGGCTTGGAATCTTTTACTTCATTTTCCCCTGCTTATCCCCCTACAGCATCCACCCTGTTCCCGGTACCGATGTCCGCATCAGTACATACTGTCTCAGCTCCCATAGCAGTGTCTCCCTTGTCGGCACTGACCACCCTTGCTGCATTGGCTACAATGGAGCTGATGCTTTCTCAGAGCAGTGCTTGGACCATCCATACCTTGATACCTAATCCGGCACCTATTTTCTTGCTGGCATCATCTATGTCCACAGTTCGGATGGCTTCCAGTTTTATCGGAACCCCTCAACTGGAGGTGGGCTCCAAGGCTCACAGCCAGGACCTAGGACACCAGTATCATAAACCTCCCCTAGCATGCACCTCTCCCAACCCACTATGTTGGTTCCCTGGGCACGGGAGTCACAAGAACCCCCTGTGAAGGGAACCCCTTCTCCAGCGTCCTCCTCAGAAGATCCCACTGGAGAACCACTCTGGAGGAAATGGTGCAAGAGGAAGCACCTTGACTCCCTGGAGGAATCTATCACAGAAGACACTGATTGTGATGAGAGGGAAGGGTCCCCATGTTCTCCCCGATGACGTTTCTTTCAGAGACATTCTTGAAATCCTCAAACAGTGGGGGGAATGGAAGTCCTCTAACCCTTCTTCTGAGAAATCGGTGTTTCTGCAGGCCTTCCGTGCCTGGCCATCTACTTCCTGCGTGACCCCACCAGCAGATAATCTTATTAAACTAATTGTTCAGTGTGCCTGGAAGGCCCTGGACAATGTAGAGCCTGTCCCCCAGAGGCTGGACAAAATTTTATCTACACCTGAAGACCAGCCCCACTGGTCCAAGCAGCTGACAGTTGATCCTATGGTCATGACGGTGGCCACCAAGAGGGAATTGGCAGAGGCTAGTTCCACTGTCCATTCTCCAAACAGAGAGTCCCGGATCATGGACAGACTAGGGAAGCAGACCTATGCTTCAGTGACCTTCACCATTCGGTCGCTGAATTATCTGACACACTTTATTCGCCTCCAAAGAGACCTAAATTCTGAATTGTCTTCCTCCTTGGTGGGGGTACTGCCTGATGAGGTGTGTGACAGTGTCGCCTCGCAGCTAGCTAGCCTTGAATCCATCTCAAACTCTTCAATGAGTTTGATATCTCACACCACTGAGGGGGCAGCTCGAGCTGCTCCATCTGGTGTTGTCATAAGACGTAATGCTTGGATGCAGTTGTGTGATGTTGCAGACCCATTTAAATCTTCCTTTGTCAATGCACCTGTCAATGAATCTGCACTTTTTGGACCCAAGATATGAGACACACTTGCACATAGTGAGAAAGATGGAAAGACCTTGTCTGCTGTGGGCATACGCCTTTCCAACCCCCAGAGGTCCTACTCCAGGAACCATAAGGGAGGAAAGATATGGTTCAAGAAATCCCAGGGATCTTTTTGTGACACTCGTGGTGAACAATCCCCCGGGGCAGAGGGGGCAACTCATATGGAAGACTCTTTCAGTGTAGAGGGGGTCCACGTAACCAAGGAGCCATATATTCTTTCTCTGGCAGATCCTACCAGTGTTCCTGAGCAGCAGCCCAATTGCTTTCCTCTGGAAGCAGTTGGGGTTGTTTTTCACTGCATCTACCAGCTTGGCATTTTATTACTACCGATGTTTGGGTGCAGAGAATAATATCCAGAGGCTACCAAATACCATTTGACTTAGCTCCCAGACCCATCAAATGAATCCCTGATGTACCACCCAATCAGAGGGAATTAGCAGCCTTAGAAATAGAAAAACTGCTAAGAAAAAGAGTCATCCAACCAGTCCCACCAGAAGAGACAGGATCCAGGTTTTACTCAAGGTTCTTTTTAGTGCCAAAAAAGACAGGGGACTGTAGACCAATCCTGGATCTCAGCCTACTGAACAAATTTATCAAACCTCAAAAATTTCGGATGGTCACAGTACAGTCCATTCTTCCATTTCTAGAGATGAATAATTGGATGTGCTCTATAAACCTACAGGATGCGTACTACCACATAAAGATGGATCACCACTCCTGGAGGATTCTCCACTTCTGGTTGGGAGCCAATCACTACCAGTTCAGGGCACTGCCATTTGGTCTCTCGACAGCCCCGTGAGTGTTCACCAAATGTATGGCAGTTGTGGTAGCCCATCTTTGACTACAAGGTTTCCAGTTGTTTCCCTATCTAGATGACTGGCTCCTTACTGTTCTGACCAGGAATCTCCTAGTCTGCAGTCTCTCTTACACTCAAGATCTCTCTCCCTGCTTGGGGATTACAGTCAACAAAGACAAATCTCAGATGTCCCCAACGAAGACACTGGAATTTATTGGAGTATTCCTCAACACAACATCCTGTCAAGCTTCTCTCCCCCCTCACAGGCTTTTGAAAATAAGACTCCAAATTCAAGACCTTCTTTCTCAAATGTTTGTACCAGCATGTCTTGTACTGCAACTCTTGGGCTCCATCGCAGCTGCCATTACTTTAGTACCACTGGCGAGACTGCACATGAGAATCCTGCAGTGGCTTCTTTCCGCACAATGGTCATTGTTAACCCACCCATTCAACCACATATGTCTTACAAACCGTTGCAAGAAAGAAATGCTATGGTGGATGGAGCCACAAAAGAATCTTTAGTGTCGACCATTCTGTCTTCCCCAACCCACAGCCATGGTGACCACGGATGCTTCACTTTTAGGGTGGGGGGGCATTTTCAGGGAAAGACTGTCCAAGGCACCTGGACCGCCATCGAGGCCAACTTTCACATAAATGTCCTGGAACTGAGGACAGTGTTCCATCTGTGTTGTAGATCTTTATTCATTCATTAATTCCCACCCTCCTTCCCCTGCCTGGATTCCTGGTGGACTTTAGGAAATCCTGGTTAGGGTATTTGCTCTGACAGAGTCTCCTACTATTTTTCCTATTACTACATCTTTTATATAGGGCAGGCAAACTCGATCTGGAGTATCTAGGAGAGGGTCATTGTGGGTAGGTTCTTAGTTGAGAGTTTTTGGCTTGCACGTGCTGGGAAATGGCCGTATTGGTTCTGAGGATGGAACCAAGGTCCTATCTGTAATGAATGAACAAAGATCTACAGCACAGATGGAATGTTATGGCAAGACATAACTTTTTTATATCATAGTAGATGTTTTGAGAGATTTGGCTGTAACAGTATCAGTCTTTTGCTTTTTCTTTTTGATGTCTGTCCAGAAATTTGTTTCTTTTGTTCTCTTGAGAGAAGGTGACATCCAATCCATATCTTCTGGAAAAGTAATCACATTATTAGTTTTAATAAATGAAGAGGCTTCCTCTAAGTCAATAAAAGTCCTCATCTTGTTGCCATACAGTATTCTTATCTTAGCTGGATATGCAAGTGGTACGTTGACGTTATTTTGTTTCAAAAACGTTATCATTGGCCACACTTTTTTTCCTTTGTTCCATTATTCTAGATGAATAGTCATTATCAAATCTTATCAGGCTCTGTTTATATTTTAGAGGTGCCTTCCTCCAAGCAGATCTTAAAATCAGTTCCTTGTCCAAGTATAAAAGAAATCTGATAATTATTGACCTAGGAGGAGAGTTTGAGTTAGTGGCAGGCTTCCCAAGAGCTATGTGTGCCCTTTCAATGCCAAAGGAAAGTCCTTCTTTTAAATTTAAAATGTCAGGGATCCAGCTTGATAAAAAGGAAATAATATCCTCACCTTCTGTGTTTTCAGGTAATCCGAAAATCCTGATGTTATTTCTCCTCTCCCTATTTTCCAATTCATCTACTTTATTAACTAACCAAGTGTTTTGTTTAAGAAGCAGTTCTTTCTGTTTCCTCTTCCTTGTCTGCTTTCTAAGTAATTTAGAGAAACCTCTATTCCTGTTATCATTGTCTGTTGTTGTAACATTTCCTTGAGGGTGTCAGCCTGTTTTTGACTGTTTGTTTTAAATTTTCTAGGTTCTCTTTAAAATTATCCATCTTCAAAGACAACTCCTGCAGGATAGATGTCATCTGTTGTAGTTCCTTCTTTAAGGCAGCATCCTGGTGAGAATTCCTTGAGTTGCACATATTAACAAGTGAATATATCTCCAAGCTTTTTGACAGGAAATTATTTGTAAAACTTCACCAAAGTTTCTAATTATGTAAATTAGTCCTTTATCTATAAGATTTTTATACTTTGATGAAAAAAAAAGATTATTTTTCCTGTCTTATTTAACCAGTTATATGGAGCTCTAAAATACTGCTGCTTTCAATTAGCCATTCAGGCTCCACCCCCCAAAATATATATTTTTTTATGTTATGTGTTTAGATGTTTTGGATTTAGATATTCAGATATACATTTATGTGCAACTCTTTCTCTTGTCACATTTATGGTTTGTTATATTGACTTTCTATTAAGCCTTTCTCATAGATTTCTTTCATGATTTAATTTGATAGTTAGTTACTGTTTAGTCATAGCACTGATTTGCTTTCACTTTAGGTGAGTCTGTGAGACCATGGAATTAAGTATATTGAAGTAACAAGGGTGTGAGAGCACAAAGTTCTCCCGTCCCCCCCACACACATTAAAGTTTGTTTCAAGTTTATGGATAAATTCTACTTCCTGCTTTATTTTATTTTATGCTAGGTGAGCTCTGTAGCTTTAATTTTTGATACAAGTAGTTTGCTTATTGTGTTTGAGAGATATTTTCAACATGGGATCAAATTTGAGGATTTTGTTGTGACCTGTGTTTGTATCTCAGAAAGTAGAGTAATGAAATGTGGTGATGCATATTTTGTGGAATATCAGCATGTTGCAAGTTCATTTAGATTCCACAAAAAGCAAGATATTTCCATTTTCTTTAGGCAAAGAAAAAAAATCAAGCTTAATATAACTATTAATCTTCCCATTGTAATATGTTATGTAATATGACTGATTTTTGTCTTAGGCATAACTATTTTCTTTTTGATGGTGAAGTTTGTCATCAAACTAAGGGAATTTTGAGTTTTTGTATGTTTATACTCAATCTTTTTTAAGAACAAGTTATTGCTTTCTTTCACTTTATTGATTTATTATTTATTTGCAAGGGGTACCCAATGATTTCCTTGTCTTTTATGAAGATATGTTGAACAATATTGGAATGAGTTTGATTACCTGACTCAACACAATCCTGATATATGAAGTGCCTTGGGGAATTTACTCTCAGTTATATAGAAAAACGATGTCTTCTAGCCTAATCTTACATGGTAGAAGTTATCATCTCAAAAGTACTTTGACCTGTCTATCATATTATGAATTAATAAGAACTTGTGTTTTTGGTAAGTGTCATGATGTTTACAACCAGACTTCAGAAATACTATTTATGTTTATCTCAGGAGGCCTTTAAGTATAGTTATTAAAAATTACTGGAAAGCGTGTTCCCCTGAAATATATAATACTTGTGGTTTCCTGGTATATAATGATGAAAATGAAAACAGACATAATAAAGAGATGCTTGCCCAGACTAATGTCGTATATATGGTTGCTGAATATATTTATTTGAACAATCAAGTTGCAAATATAACACACAACCTAAAAGGGTAATAACTAGTAAAAAGCAAAATAAATACGAACTGCACCGACTGCTGTTTATTAACAAAGCTCACGACCAGGTACTCTGAAGAAGCCATTGATTAACATATGGTGAAAGCCCTTAGTATTTTGGAGCTTGTCGTGAGCTTTGTTAATAAACGGCAGTCGGTGCAGTTCATATTTAAGTTGCAAATATAGTTACTAACATTTAGAGTGTATTAAGTAACGATAAACTGTTTTCATAATTTTCTTCCAAGTAAATCTAAACGTTCCTATTGGAGGGTTAAAAACATATGTAATTATGTACACTATGGCAAGTTTAAAAGGGTTCATATTAGAACAATGAAAATGCATTTTGTCGAATGCATTTTTGTCGACACGTGGAGGGCGAAGAGACAAAACAGCAAAGCGGCTTTTCAGCAAACTCTTTCCCTGGGAAAGAAGTCGCTTGACCACTTTGTTGCTTTGCCTGTTCTGGAGTGTAGTGTAGTCCCTTGTCCGGTATAGCTCCCGAGCACGATTGTGCAACAGTTACTGACCTTAGGGTTAGGGTGCGGGTTAAGGTAAGTGCATATGTATGAAAGTGTTTACTGTTTTTTATTTTACGTTAGATGCATGGTTGAATTACATGTGTGTGCATTTTTAGCTGTTTACTTTTGTTTTTTGGGGGGTAGGATTAGGGTTAAGCTAAGTGTGTTTGTAACTGTTTATGTAAATGTGTGAGAGTTACTGACCTTAGGGTCAGGGTGCAGGTTAAGGTAAGTGCATATGTTTTAAAATGTTTACTGTTTTTTTTATTTTTTGTTAGATGCATGGTTGGGTTACGTGTGTATTTAGTTGTTTACTGGTTTTTGGGAGGGTATAATTAGGGTTAGGGTATATGTGTATGTGTTTGGAAGTGTTTAATGTTTTTTTTGGTGGGGGTTGGAACAGCAATTTCTTTCCCTAAGAAAGAAATCGCTGTTCTGTGGTTTCGACATTTTCAGCATTCGCTGAATATGTGTCCATGTGACACCGTTCGCTGTTTTCAGCGTTCGGTGTTATAATATGAACCTATTTAAAAGACCTAATTCTGACATGGATACTTCATATACTACATAGGATATTACATATTCAAGTCAAGTTTGGTCATAGGCCATGCACTCCTTGTCAACACCCACTCTCAGGCTCTACCACCTTCTGCAAGGAGGGTAGTACCTGTCATTCCAAGTGCAAGTTTAAGAGCGCCCATCCAGTTAACTTCCCTGTGTCAGAAGGATTCCAAGGAATCACATTGTTTCAGAGTGAGGGGAAGCACAGGCTGATGAATTTAATCTTTCTTCTTATGTAGTTTTATTTACTCTTTGATTAAGGTTGAGATCTCTGGCTCTGACATTGGCTGCACTATCTGATTTGTTGAGGAAAAGGAGTCTGATTATAACTGCATCTCTAAGGGTACAGTGAGCAAGGCACAGGTGTCTGTGCAACATTATTATTTAGTTTAAATTAATTATGTGATTATTTTAGGTACATTTAAGGCAAATGGCTATTTCAAGTGTTTGTACTCCTTGAAGGCTGTGAAACCTAGATGTTAGAGAAAATAAATCTTTTTCTGAATACTGACTGGTCATTTATTCTACTTTGGTGGGTTTTTGTGTCTGTGCAGCACGTCTCTTGGTAGATAAAGGTTTTAAGACCAGAGATTCTTGTTTAGGAACTTCTGTTGTTTTTTGAGGGTTTTTTTTGATGTGCCAGACCTGATACAAACAGAAGAGTATGTTATGCTTTGTCGTAGGTCAGACTAGTGCTGAATATAGAATATAGTAGAAAAATATCTTCCTTAGTTTTAGCAAAGATGCCTTAGGCAGTTAGTTGCAAAATGTAACTACAATCACTACATGATAGTTAAAGGAGAGGAAGCTATTACCCCAAGTGCCCACATCTCTGACTACCAATTCATATGGTAAAGCGATATTTTTAATACAGTAAAATACAGAGTGTTTCTGATTCCCAAAGGGGTGATGCTACATTTTTCACTGTTTAGTCTGAACCCTTTTTCTAAGGTGGCCACGATGGTGCAGTGGTTAGCATTACCACCTCACAGCAAGAGGTTCTCCGGTTCAATCCTTGACTGGGATGCCTTCTGTGCAGAGTCTGCATGCCCTCCTTGTGGGTGTGTGGGTTTCCTCTGGGTGCTCCAGTTTCATCCCAAAGACATGCTGCAGCTGTATTGGACACACTAAATTGGCCCTAGGTGTGAGTGTGTGCATGTGTGTGCCTTCTTTGGAAGGTTGGGCACCAGGCTGGCAACTTGACACTGTAAAACTCCACTGCCAATTATGAGCGGACAAGAAAATCTGCTGTGGCAACCCCTAACCGGGAAAAAGCCAAAAGAAGTCATCTGAATCTTTTTTCTAATTGCCAGGAACTGTCTTTAGTTAGTGTGTAGGCACATAGGTTAATACCAGGCTGTTGATACAGAGGGCCAGAGGGCCATTAATTGCCTAGCCATGTTATTCCCAAATTATAGATGCCAATTAACATGACATGACTGATTTATACCTAGTTTTGACTCCTTTCAGCAATGGCTTGTAATTGCCCATCCATTCATTCAAGATATGCTTAAAGAGGTCAGTGAGCTACTTTGCTTTATATCCAAAGGAAAAAAGAGGGATTCTCCAGTGAGGTCTCTTTTTATTTCAGTGGAAGCTTAGATCTACTGAGTGAGTGTTTCTGGTATCATTAATTTTGCATATGTGCAGGAGGTCATATAATATAGCAATAACCCACGCCTGGGTGTGGGTAATGCTGGATTTACCCACGGTTGGTGTGGTTTGGTCACGAGGGCAAAGCCCAAGTGGCCAAACAAAGCCAACTGTGGGTAAATCCAGCATTACCCACACCCAGGCGTGGGTTATTGCTATTATACAATGACATTATTTAAGAAAAAAAATAATTACTTTTCTTAAATGATGGCATTGTATAATGCCTCCTTGCTGCCCTTCCACAGCTGTCTAGTATTCTGCAGCAGTTCTGATGTACTGCGCATGCGTATGCCTATGCAGTATATCAGAGCTGTGGGAAAAGCAATGGAGGAAGCAAGATTTTTGTTGATTTTTACAAACTGTTTCGTTATGTTAAATGGGTTTAACATAGCAAGACAGCTTTAAAAATAGCAACGGAGAGTCTCCTTTGCTTTTTTAAAGCTGTCTCGCTATGTTAAACCCATTTAACATAGAGAGACAGTTTTGAAAAAAGCAACGGAGAAAGCGAGATCTCCGTTGATTTTTACAAACTGTCTCGCTATGTTAAAGGAGTTTAACATAGCAAGACAGCTTTAAAAAAAACAACGGAGAATCTCCGTTGCTTTTTTTAAAGCTGTCTTGCTATGTTAAACTCCTTTAACATAGCGAGACAGTGTGAAGCAACCGAGATCTTGCGTTCTCCGTTGCTGTAAAAAAAAAGAGTTATAGTAATGGAAAAAGTCCGGGCGACCGGACCTTTTTCCATTACTATAACTCTGATTTACAACAAGCATGCATGTTTTTGAATATTAATGGGGGGTCATTGTATAATATCATTCTTTCAATGTTCTGTAGACTAGATAGAGGTTACCACTGAACAGTCTATTGGAAAGAGAAAAGGCAGTCTGGATAGCTCAAGGGAAACATATCATTGACTGATGTAGTCAGGGAACACTGTGATCTCTCAAGCCAGGTCACATGCCTAGACAAGTGCATACCAAACAGGCCATTTACTCTGTCATGGGTCTGATATTTGTGGAGTAGAGAGGGGATGATAGGTTCCTTAGATTGGGAAGAAATACTCCTATTGAGTAGTCAAGCTAGGTAAAAATATTTCCTGACAACAGTGGATATAAGATGATCAAAGGCAAGTTCATTGTCAGTGAAAGTGCCCAGGTCCCTAATGGCTTAGGCAACATTCAAAGGGTGTTACCTCTCTAGTAGGTGCATAGGTGCCCAGTTTTGCCAAAGGATATAGTGCTGCATTTCTTGTCCTTTAGTTTTAGGCTGTCTTCCAGGCACCACTTACTGGTGTCTGTTACTCCCTCTGCAAAAATCTGGAAGTCAGATAGGGAGTTAATGACATCTACTAGTTTGCAGTGTTCTGAAAAGTTGATCAGCTGCAGGCCGTTTATGTGAACCTTGACATCAAAGAAGTAAATACCAAAGAGAAGTGGTCCTCAGACTGATCCCTGGAACATCACTTACAACCATTCTTTCTGAAGAGATAGTGTGTCTTCCACACTAACAGATTGGGTTCTGTCCATTTGCTACTCCACAGTTAACATAGGGGGTTACATTAATTTTGATTAGCTAATCAATATTTCCAGAATGTTGGATGGTATTGAAGGTCATGATCAGGTCCAGGTAGACAGTGTAAACTGATTTGTCTGAATTTAAGGCATCAGTATCTTGCTCAAACAAGCCCACCAGGTTTAGTGGACAGGCTCTGCCTTTAAAAACTCAAAGTGGCTTGGGTCCAGGCTTTGTAGAGTGCCTGTACCCTTGTTAGGAAGTCTGATGATGCATTCCATTGCTTTGCAGATAAGGTTGGCGAGGCTTATAGGTCTGTATTTTTTTCTGAATCAGAATTGAACCCTCTTGTGGAGAGAAATGATAACAACAGTTCTCCATTCCTCTGGCATAAATCCAGTGGAGAAGCTGGTGGTGAATAGGTTTATTATTGAGTATACTAGATGCTGTCTAATGCTGGCAAGAAGGCAGTCTGGCACATTATCAGGACTCATGGAGCTCGAGTTTTTGACCTTGAAGAAAACATTCATGGTTTGCTCAGATGTGATCATAGGGGATGGTGTTCTAATAAATTGGGGAAAGCTATGGGGATATAGGGGAGTAAAGTTAGAAATCAATTTTTTCTCTAAGATGTTGGCTATGTTTCAAGTGGAGATGCAGGTGTTCTTGTTTTGTATTAGCTCTGAGCATTGCTGGGTGTTACTTCAAAGGTTTCTAACACAGCTCTCTACAGTACAAAAACTTTTAGCACAATGACTCGGGCAACAGAAAGTAGAATGGGGCTGTCACCAAGCTTAGGGAGCCTATAACAAGGAAGGTAACAAGAGATCATGTAGAGGTACTGGAAATATTTTGGAAATTATTTGAAAGTCTGTACAAAACAGAGAATTATGAAATCAAGAAAAGGTATAAACAGAAATGTTTATGGAAGAATTAAATATGCCAAGGTTATAGGAAGATGAGGCACAGTTACTAAAAGTTAGAATAGGAGGAGATGAGATAAAAATGGCGATGTATAACCAATCTATAGGAAAGTCCCTAGGATTAGATGGTATTTCTGTGGAAGTTTGGAAGCTAGGAGGGAAAACAACTGATAAAGATGTGGAAGGTTTTGTTTAACAGTATTTTAAGAGGAGAAGTACCATCATCCTGTAAGAAAGCGGTGGTAGCTGTAATACCTAAAGAGGATTAAAATCCATCAGATCCAGCTTTATACAGGCCCACTTCGATACTAAATCATGATTATAAAGTGTTTATGTCTATAATGACTAAAAGAATGGCAAAAGTGATGATAGATATGGATCAGAGTGGTTTTGTAGAGGACAAGCAAACATATGACAACATTAACAGAACACTGCTAATCCATAGGAAAGCAGAATGTAAGAAAATACCACTGTTGTTAGCTGGTCTTGATGCAGAGAAAACCTTTGACAGAGTAAGCTGGGCCTTTATGAGCAGGGCAATGGAAACATTTGCATTTCCTTATAAAAAAAGGTTGATTTACAGGATATATGAGGGATCAGAGTTGAAAATTAAAGTGGTGGTGTCCTCTCTGATAATTTATGCTTGACCAGAGGAACGAGGCAGGGTCATCCTCTTTCTCCTTTGTTATTTGCATTATATTTAGAACCATTGGTAAAGAAAATAAGAGGCTCAAAAATTCAAGGATACAATTGGCATGGTAGTCAAGAAAAGCTGGCTCTATTTGCAGATTATATTATTTTATACTTGACAAAACCAGAAAAGGACATTACAGTGATGTGGAACATTTTGAGACAGATTCAAATGTTTTCAGGATACAAAATTAGTGAATCTAAGACAAAGGCAATAGCTCTACTAGGTACCTATACATGAACCGGTTCACCAGTATCCATATTTATGGGGACATGATAAAATACATCCCAAAAATACATACCATGGCAGGGCTAGCCACCTGGCAGTGTAAACCTTGGCTTGAGATGATTGTCACTGTTGAAGTGACATCCCGACCCTATGTGCAAAACTGGGAAAAAGGGGTTGAGGATGGATGGATGGATAAAATACACAAGTTGACTGTAGCCTAAACTTTGACTACCATTTGTCTCCTGTGGCAAGGAAGGCATTCTACGTTATGCACCTCATTAGCAAAGGCATTGCCTCAAGAGTGAAAGAGGTCATAGCTCCCCTATACTCGACCCTCATCAGGCCAATAATTGAGTACAATTCCCCCTTTGGTAAGTACCTTACCAGGCACCTGCAGCAACTTGGGAGACCTCAGAGATTTCTAACCAAGAAAATTCAGGGTTTCCAGCACATGTCATACATTGACAGACTGAAGACACAGTCACTGTACTCAGTAGCATACAGACTACTTACAGAAGACATGCCTGGCCTACAGAGCAATTTCAGACCCCCTAATGGAAATACTGCAAATCCACAAGTCCAATGGGACATGGGTCACCTACTTTAGGGACCTTAACCTAGCCTGCAACACAAAAAGGACCTGCTGGAGAGACAGGTATGTCTCTCAAAGGTTGCCATTTCTCTGGAATAGGCTACTAATTCACATCAAACAGAGCCCCTCCATGACTCTGTTTAAGCGTAGCCTGAATGACTGGATGGGAAACCATAAATTCTTTCCAGAGATGTCACCTATGACCCTCCAAGATATGGGCAGTCATTGCTAATGAAGATCTCAAGTTTAGGCATGATCTTTATATTGGGTTTCTCTATTATTAGACTGGGTACACACAGCTAAGCTTATAAAGACCTTTGGGACAATAGCCTAGTAACCACCTATGAAGCTATGAAAATGAAGCATTTAGAAGTATGAGTTAAAAAGAATTCTGCTAAGGCAGCTAAGGAGATGTATGAAGACAGTAAACAAAAGATAAAAAAACTGGGAAAATGGAAGCTGTGTTATATGGATATGGATAGTAAGATGCAAGCAGTTAAAATATTTTTAGTCCCTTTAGTCTTTTACACAGGTCAAGCATATTTTTATCAACAGAGGAGAAGCTGTGGATAGCAATTAATAAAGAGCTGAAGGATTTTATCTGGGAAGGGAAGATGGCAAGTGTCAAGTGGGATAAGATGATTCTTCCAGTAGAACAGGGTGGATTGGGATTACCCGATTTGAAGGGGTATTTCAGAATAACATAATTAAGGCTCCCATACATAGCACAAGCAGAAAATTATAATTCACAGTGGACAGGGATAATAATAAAATGGGGGGAAGCTCAAGAAATAAGGAGAGACTGTGATTTTGGATGCAGACCTTTAAGGAGAATAACAATAACCACACAGAATATTATATTCATAAAGTAACAGAATGTATTCTAAGAACTAAGCTAACGCAGGAATGGAAAAAGGAGATTCTGCCAATAGGGATGACTGCAATTAGGGATACAGACAAAAGGCAAGAGGGGTTGGAATTTATTGAAGAAAACTGGAAAAGGGACGAAGGTATTTGGAGTAAATAACTACTGAGGAAAATGTAATAGAATAGGAAGACACCAAGAATTTATTTGGACTGCAAGTTAGAGATTGTCTTCTTTATCAAGGATTAATATCAGAGTATAGGCAAAAAGAAAGAAATAGGGGAGTCCTAAATGAAAGAACAAAGCTGGTAGAGTTTTTAGTAGAATCTAGAGCAGAAGGTGCCATTAATAAATGAATAATTATTATAGCATATATAATATTGCATGATAACTACAAGAAACAATCAGAGGAGGTTAGAAAATATTGTGAAGAGATTGGATAAGCAATTCACAAAGAAACAATGGGGGAATATATGTATGTCTCCCAAATATGCAATAAAATCTAGAAGATTTAGGATTTTCGCTTGAAAATGTTTACATAGATATTTTTATACCCCAAGTTGACTCCAGAGAAGTTTTCTTCAGGTAGGCAGCAAATGTTGGAAGTGCGATGGAGAAGAGAGCGGTAACTGGGAACATATTTTCTGGGAGTCTAATGAGTTAGCAGGCTTTAAATAAAGATTCCCTACAGACTACTCTTTCAGAGATGCTGGGTGAGCAAATTGATGTAGTTAGGGAAATGATTTTTCTGAGCTATGATACAGAATCAGAATTGCCTAGACATAGTAAGGCCCTCCCTGCTGATTGCAATTATGTTGGCCTGCCAAAAAAGCAATTACTATAAAATGGAAATCAAAGCCTAAATCAACTGTACTAGAAGTAATGAGTATAGTAACAGAGATAAAATGACTGGAATTTGGATCTTTAGAAAATAGTAGGATCAAATTGCATAGGAAAATGGGAATTGTAGGAACAATACATAGAGTGGAGTAATGAGATTTAAAAGAAGGCAGGACTTGAATGAGCTATATGTCAATATGGTTTGTGATATAAGATGTTTGCAACTGGGATTGTGTCAATATAGTTTGTTTTCATTTATGCAAATGTATGACTGCCTATGTCATAATTGATAATTTAATAAAGATATTTCTTGTTTAAAAAAAAGAAACAAAAGTAAAAAAAGGTTTCTAACACAGCTGAAGAGGGATTTGTGACTGTCTTTAGCAGAGGTGGCAATTCATCTTTACTTTCACAGGATTTGGTTTTGTTTCTGAGTTCTTTGTTGATCTTTTTTTGAGTTTTTGTCTGATGACAGAGTATTATGTTTGTTTTTATGGGCTATGAGTTTCTTCATCTTATTATACAGGGGGTTTATTTCTGAATTTGGTATTGTAGTGATGTATTATGGGGGCAGGTGCATGCTTTGAGACAGAAATGTTATCCACAAATGTGGCAACATGTGAGTTAGAATCATTAAGAAGAAGAAAGAGCTCAGATTTCAGTGGGTCATCAGTTGGCTGGATTAGGTTTTCCTTAGAGTAGTCTCTAAAGACAGAAGGGTTTTGTGGTAAGCCATGTTTTGGCCTTATAATGAATATTACTGAATGGTATTCAGATTTGACCAGTGATGTTACAACTTAGTGCAGGGTGGTTGTATTGGTGAGAACTGGGTCTAATAATTTTGAACCCCTGGTTTGGACTTGAACTAGTTGGTCTATTGAGATGGAATTAATGAAGCCCATGATTCCTTATGCATATTTATTTGAGGTGGAGTAAGTTTCCCAGTTAAATGGAGGAATAGTGGATGTTTGACAAGAGAATAGTGTTGGGGTTAATAGGGATGGATGTCTGTTTAGATATGTCTCATGGGCTGCAGGTGACATGGATGGCATATGGAAGCTGGCAGTGACACAGAGTTCTCTTTACCATGAAAAGGATATGGGGAGTTCAAGGTCTTGTACTGGCTTACAAGTCTGGAAGTGAAATGGCATTTTAGGAGTACAGGCATGCTCCCTCCAGTAGCATCATCATTTTCTGCATTAGGTCTAAAAGTGAGGACAATATTTAGGGGAGTAAACACCACCCCCTGTGAAAGTATCATATCCACCTATGTAAACATTACCTCTAATTAGAATTGTACACATCAAATTTGTTGAGTAAGTTAGTCCTGCCTATTATCAGTTGCCTTTGTAGACACTCATACTAGGTGCACACTGCTGGGTCTGAATACCTGTCTACCTAACTCAACATTCTGTAGACCTATGGACTAGCTGCTAACACCACAGAAAATGTTATAGCACAGTTGTCAGAAAGCACAGACTTGAAGGGATAACATGAACAGTGTGTATGAATGCATATGACCTCTCTTAAAAGGGAGTTCAATGCCTGGGGGGATTAAAATCATCCACCTGTGTAAAACCTACCACTAAGTAGAAGTGTACACCTCATATCTGTTGAGTAAGCCAGTCCTGCCTGTTACCAGCTGTTTTTGTACACACTGCCAGATTTGAACACCTGCTAATCGAACTCAACATTTTATATATCTGTGCACTAGCTGCTGATGCCAGTGAAGAAATTATAGCACAGTTATCAGAAAGCATACAGTTGAAGGGAGCATGACAGATATATGGATGAATGAGCAATGTGCTTTTTGAAACACGGACCTGCAATATGTGGATCAGAATGCACAACATAATGCATTGGTAATTCCAACATCACATCAGGGCTATATTAAATTATTGAGCCTGTTATAACAATAGCTGTGTCCTCATACAAGGCCTATTACTTTCCACTGTTACATTCTGTTGTGCAGCAGGGCTAAGCATATTAACACAAGCAACATCATATGAATGTGTCTGAAGGCAAATTCGGATTAGTTTTTGTTTGTTATTGGTCATGAAGTGTTCATCACCTTATTCAATTTGATTAGGGGTGCTACTCAATGCCAAGCATTGTGCAACTATGAAAGTAGGAAGAATAATATGTTGTAGTGATCAAAAGGCTTATGTCCATGTCTGTGAAGTGATACTTGTTACTTCCCATGAACTGTCAAGGGGGGAATGATATACATGTGTGTAAAAGTGATGCTACTTTCATATTACTGGAATGGAAGTCATGATAAACTGACTGATACATTCCACAGTAATGCTGTCACAGGTGATGTCACAAGGGGACATGGGCTATCATGTGACTGACAAGTCACAAGTGAAAGAAATTTACAGAACGGAAATCACAATGGGGATGACAGAGTGACTCAGCGGAATAGTGTTGTGTGACAATGAGTGCTGTTACATACAAGAGTGACAATCATGTAATCCTGAGCAATACCCTCCAGATCGCTACATGATACATTGTTGCCATTACACTTTGTGTTTATGTGTGCATCAGTGACATTTTGCTGTTACATGCATACAATGTGGAGGATAATAACAAGGCATACATGCAACTGATATTAATATTGCACTAATATCAGCCTGCAAACATATTTGTAGTTGTGCATGTTTAATGGTGCACACTGTGACACTAGGAAGGAAAATGTAAAATGTCCCACCCTCAGTCTCATACAGCAGTGCACCAAATTCATTGGAATGGACTCTTATATAATGTATACAATAATGCAAGCACAAGTAACAGAAGACACTGACATTACCTTCCTTCAATCAGAATTGCTTACTGAAGTGCAATGTTGCCAAGCTTAGTTGCATGCATGATGGCAAAGTTTTTTCTATAGGATGAGAACTAGCAATAGGCTTTACTGCTCAGTGTCAAACTTCACATAAATGCTGAGTACAGAAATAGAGATTTCACTTTATAAGACATTTATGGCCATGTGTGTAGTGTGTGTATCTGAGCAAACTGCAAGTATGAAATGAGGATGATAGGAAAGCGATGAAAAATGGGGAACAAGCAGAGGGTAGGACACAAGGTGAGTAATTCAGGAATGAGCAGAGAGGTGATGAGACTGGACAATGTCATCTACTTTTTCAGAGGGTAAGAAAGTATACACACAAAGAATTAGGGAAATTTGAATACTCAGATCATAAAGACTGTATGACAACAACTTGATAATGTTGTGTGACCAATTTGACGAAATTACGTGTGCAATACACATGCACAGTTGTGGTGTAGAGTTATATATGCAACGTAATTTTTTTTTTTTTGCAGGAGAGGTGGAATAACAGGTGTAGATATATATATATATATATATATATATATATATATATATATATATATATATATATATATATATATATATATATATATATATATATATATATATATATATAGTATAGGTTAGGCAGTGGGGCAGACATAGAGGACATAGCTTCTTAGGAGGTTACAAGGCTATTGGCACTAGGGCCTTTATAAGTCTAGCCATGTTATACCCTTGTTCTCTTACTGACCAAGTTGTATGGTCTATATTTGCAGCAGGAGTTTATGATCAGCACTGACTGCCCTTATCCAAGAGGTACATAGGTGACATCGCCAGGGTAATTTAATGGTCTCCCATCCTGTTGTCTAAGTTAGGCTTGAATAGGGTCATTGAGGAGCTCTGTTTTATGTGGATTGGGAGTTTGTTCTAGAGGAGTGGCAATCTCTGTGAGACATATCTGTCTGTCTAGCATGTCCTGTTAATATTACAGGCTAGGTTAAGATCCCTAGAGTGAGTGAATCTTGTCTCATTTGACTTGAGGATGTGCAGCATTTCTGTTAGGGCAAGGTCCAAGACTGCTCTGGAGGCCAGGCACAAGTTGCCTCTCATCAGCCTATAAGATACATAGAACAGTGACAGGGCCTCCAGTCTGTCCATGTAGGTCATGTGTTGAAAGTCCTGAATTTCCTTGGTGAGAGACCTCTGAGGTCTCTCCAACTGCTGCAGGTGTCTGGTGAGGTACATACAGAAAGGAACGTTATACTCTATTAGTGGTCTGATGAGGGATGAGTATAGGGGAGTTCTAACATCCTTAGCTCTGGATCTGAAGCCCTTATTTATGAGATGTGTAACATAGAAGGCTTTCCTTACCACTGTGGACACATGGTGATCAAAGTTAAGGTTGCTATCAACTTGTGTTCCCAAATATCTCATCACAGGGTTTGAGCTAAGGGAGTACTGTTAATATTGTTATTTGCAGGGACTTCCCCTATGCCAAAAGGGATGATAATGCATTTTTTGCATTTAGTTTAAGTCTGTGCTTTGGCACTAGTCATTTGTCTGTGTAAGCCCTTTTTGTAGTATTTCAACATTGTTGGGGGACTTTGCACCAGTTTGCAGTCATCTGCAAACTTAAGCCATCTATTTTCTCCTGGACTTCTGAGAAATAGATTCCAAATAATAGGGGGCCCAGCACAGATCCCTGTGGTACACCACTGGTAACTGGTCTACTGGTAGAGGTAGAATCCCCAACTTTGACTGTATGTGTTCTGTCGGTGAGCCAGTTGGCTATCCATCTAGTGACATATGGGTTAATTCCCAGCCGGGTGAGTTTCTCAATGATGCCTGAGCGGGGGATTGTGTCAAAAGCCTTGGCTAAGTCAGGATAGGCTGTAAATACTGTTTTGCCTTCATCCAGGGCTTTGATGACATTCTCAAAGAAGTTCACCAGGTTTAATAAGCATAACCTACCCTTAATAAAGCCAAATTGGGAAGGGTCAAGAGTTTTAAGGTCACCTATGTCTTTGCTGATAAGGTCCATGATGATTCTCTCCAGGACCTTGCAGATAAGGCTGGTTAGGCAGGAGTCTATGATCAAAAAAACAAAAAAGAGTAATAAAGAATTTTGTGTTTTGTCATATCATGGCAGTGCATTGCATGCTAATGAGAAGATATACTTACAATAATGGTTCCCAGCATCTGTTGATGGACTCCCTTTTTGCAAGGGAATTACTGTTGCTGTTTTCCACTCTGCTGGGATGAAGTCAGTACTTAGACTGTGGTTGAAGAGAGTGCCAAGTGGTTCTTCTACATCCTGGTTTAGACCATTTAGTAGGCAGCCTGGGATGTTGTCCAGTCCCACAGAGGCTGTGTTTTTGGCCACAGAAAGTGCAGCTTGATGTGCTCTTTGGAAATATTAGGTAGAGGGCTGGTGACAGGTATGCTTTGGATGTATGTTGGAAGGGTACAAGGGGGTGACATGTGTACCAAATCTGTCTGCTAGCAGGTTGGTGATGTTCTTGGGGTCAGTATGAGTAGTACCATCCACTACTAGTTCAGCACAAAGCTGGGCCTTCCCTTTTAGATTTTTGACATAAATGACAGATAGCGATAATTATGTGCACAAAAGTGAAGAGAATGCCATGAGGTGGTTAGGTATGGGTTTTTGGGGGAGCATTCCCATCCAGTGTGAACACAGTAGGAATTTAGTCTTCACCCTTAGAACTGTCACCACTATCTCCTGCCACAGACACCTGGGTTAATGCTGGATGGGGCTGCAATTTTTCAGTCCACTGTAAGATTCTTTTCATACATACATACAATGCAGGCACTGAGGCAGCTTTCCATAACCTTTTCCACCAATTTTGCCAGCTCATGGTTGAAAATCACCATCTTCAGTGGCACTACTCCCAGTGGGTACCACTGTATCAGCCACAAGGGCACAGCAACCTGACATAAGTGGTGCAGGTAATGCAGGAGTTGTGGAAACAATGCTGGCAGTGTGCAGCCCTGCAGTGGTGTGTGCCTCTGCTACTGCTGTTGGTGATATTGCCACAGCCACCTGTGGAGGGATGCTTGTCCAAGCTGCTGTGGCCACTCTAGCTATCTGTGCTGTTGGTCATGACGTAATGAATGTTATAATGCAAAAGGAGATTAAAATAAAATATTAGAAAGTATAGTGAGAAAGATGGTGGGAAGCAACATAACCGGAAAAAAAAAAAAAAATATATATATATATATATATATATATATATATATATATACATATATATATATATATATATATATATATATATATATATATATATATATATTATAAATATATCTTTAATGTTAATGTCACAGTCATTATAAACTATGTTATTTACATCCTGGTATAAATGTGTGAGGTCATAAATTACTGCTACGTAAATGCCATGATATCCACGACTCTCACATTAAAAAAAAGCATTCTACAGAAACTATTTTAGAATTAGCTTAAATATACTGGTTAATTAACCATATATTTGGCCTAATTACATCATCTTCTAAGGTATAACTACAGGAAGTCAATACTGACATGTAAAATGCATATCATACATATTTTCTATGTCTGGGATTGAAGCTGCATCCATCAGTTTTTAGCCAACAACTGAGTAGTTAAAAATTACACAAGCTAATTGTACCGGTAAATAGTTTACAGATGTAGAGAATGCATACTAATGTAGTTGTCTGACAACCACTAGTGACCTGATGTCTACCTTGTGTTCCTCTGACATGTCAGTTAGGAATACCCAAATCCATACTTACCCCCATGGCTCTCTGAGGTGCTGCAGTCTCACATGATGCACCTCTCAGTTTACTTCAATCCCTGCATGGGCTATGCATAAGAAAACAAAAAAAAAAAGTAATAAAAGAATTATGTGTTTTGCCATATCATGACGGTGTATTGCATGCTAATGAGAAGATATATTTACAATAATGAGGTGGTAAGTGGGACCTATAATATTCCTCCCATCAGCAAAGGGGGTCAGCTTTTCACCACTTCATGTCACTGTAATGATGATGACACTGTTCACGTGTGTGGGATGCCAGTAGCATGGGTAACAGCCTTAGTCAACCTATTCCATGCCTCAACCTTGAATTGAGACACAGTATAGCCCCTTGCAGTAGTCTTCAACTGTAATTCTTTATGAGGAGGTCTATAAATAATCATGACTTCTCGTCATGCCACATCTATGCTGCAAATGGAGCACTACCTTTATCATTGCTTGTCATGTCTTCCCTTCAAAGATTTCAGAAAAAATGTCAAGGAATTGGCAGCCAAATTAGATTTCATGTGCTTCAACTTGTGAACAACAGTAGTCATCATAAAGACACATTTGTGCAAGAGGTGGAAGAGGAATAGTCTATAATTACTGTATTTTTATTTCTTCACTGTTAGTTTTAGGTGGGAAACATGACAGAAACAGTTGGGCATGTATGCTGATCAGTATATGTGTGTGTGTGTGTGTGTGTGTGTGTGTGTGTGTGTGTGTGTGTGTGTGTGTGTGTGTGTGTGTGTGTGTGTGTGTGTGTGTGTGTGTGTGTGTGTGTGTGTGTGTGTGTGTGTGTGTGTGTGTGTGTGTGTGTGTGTGTGTGTGTAACTGTGGTGGTGGTGCTGCGGTAGTGTTGTCGCCTTACAGTTAGATGTTGCCAGTTTGATTCTCAGTTAGAGCTTCTTCTGTGTGGCGACATGCGTGAATGGGCGTTCCTTCATTGAAAGTTGTGCGTTAGGCCCGGCAAGCCAGCATGTAAAAATCTACTGCCAATCATTAGCGGACCGGAGTTCTGCTGTGGTGATCCCTAAAAGGAAAAGCCGAAAGAGATAAAAATGTGTGTGTGTGTGTGTGTGTGTGTATGTATATGCTCCACAGCAACTCCAGCTCATATTTGTTTGTGGTGGTAGATGGAGATGTCCCAGTTACATTTCAAAGGGCATTTTTACACTTCTGGGCATGTGCTCAGAAGTTGCTTATAATAGCCATAGGATTAGTAATCTAACAAACAAATAGGTAAACACATGCATGATGCTGGTCTTCCTCTGTATCTGTTCTTTTTATAATAGTATTACAGGATGCTTTGATGTGACATAAAAATTATTTTGTGATTGATTATGTAAAGCATGTCAAAATGAAACCCTTGGCAAATTAAGACATGGGCTACTAAACTGTGTGCATTAACTAGTAACACCACAGAGAAAATCATGTTAGCAGTGTGTAAGATGAGGACTACAAGCATTTACATGATTGGGAATATATGTACATAGCATAGCCTACATCTTCATGTGCATTGGGAAATATACAGTATATTTCTTAATAATGTGTACATGTCATCAGTTCTATCATGTCTTCATATTTTATCTTCTTATATCTGGGATTTTATTCTGTGTTAATGTGGTCCATCTGCAGAATGAGCATGTTAATATTCAAATTAACTTATTCAAATGAAGATGTGGTCAATGTATTGTAATGCTTTAACTATTGTACTATATCCTTCAGTAAATCAATACATTGAATCAATACATTGGATCACAAATGCTTTTATGTGGAATACTTTCTCCTTGCATCAGTTGTGTTTATATCCTGAATTTGAACTGATGTGTACAGATGCCAAGCTTAGGTATGTGACTGGTGGCAAAGTATTAGTGCATGTGTGATTATTTTTTCAGTTTTCCCATAGGTCGGGAACTGCCATTTTGCTACAGTCATTGTTGATTGGCAATGCTACTCTATGCCAACTGTCATACAAATGATTACCACAAAACTGGCAGTTGTAGTTTACAGGACAATTGTTGTACATGTGTGTTTTAACTGACATTATTTTAGGGTAGGGCAAATATACAAGACAGAACCAGACAAACTGCACATGAGGGGATGTGAACCCAAGTATATCCCAGGCATATTTAGACATGACCATTAGCCATATATGCCACTGAAGTTGTGTCCATGTTTAAAAATGCTGTTTTGATGTGCTTTACACATTCAACTATTTGTGTGCTTTGCAGGTATGTTTTCTCATTTCTTTACTAATGTACCTGTAACATTTTGAAGCCAGAAACATACACTGTTGGATACAATTTTTCTCTTAACACACATCCATTACATTTTCTTCTAGCACAACACTTTATTGTTGCTACACATATTGCATTTAAACTGTACATAATGAAGTGCTCACACAGTAATCATTGTTTATAGACAACATGTGTATTAGTCATGGATTCCATTCTGCAAGTCAGACTCTAACCCTGAAAGACACAATCAACATCTTGACTTGTGTATATACTTGTATTGCTGGCGAGTCACCTATATCATGGCAGTCTGGAAGCAGTTATATGAACTGATGGCAGGCAGGGTATGTAAGATTGACACGGCACATCTGTATAATGTAATACTGCAGTAAATATTAACAATGAGACATGCAATGCATTAATGATAATTAAACAATCATGGAAGGCATTTGTTTAGCAATAGGGTACATTATAATGTAAAAATGACATGATCACAGTTATGATGCTACAGAACAGAATGCTGCTACACTACCCCTTATGTGGATTCAAACCCTGCATCTACTGCACTACAACTGAGTACACACATCATTAACACATTAAACCAATAAGGCAGTTACAGGGGCAGTAGTTTTCTGAATTCACTAAAGTCCAGTATCCTAAGTGGGGAGCACCAATGGCATTCTTGTTTGCAAGACCAAAAGCTGAGTCTTTGTGCATGCATAATTATTTTTTTTTCGTAGGACAAAAAGTTTTATTCCGTATGGGGCACTGATGCACACTGACAAACATTATGCAGAGGATGAAGATGACATGTATAAAATTGTAGGGATTTATCAGGTTTGGGGGGGGGGTTTCAACAATTAAAACGCATATGCATTATCAGAATTTGGGGTAAAGAAAAATTCCCAGGATTTGAACACTGCACCTATGGCTTTGCAATGAAACATTAACATCATGAGCATGTTGTGCCGCATGAACATTTAAATAAAGTAGCAGAAAGATAAGCACAAGTTCAAGTCATTGCACATCTGGAATGCACAATTAGGTTGCACTATACTTATGTCATTAGACTTTTGATGTTTTGTTACACAGCACAGTTGTGATACTGGTGGTATAGGACAGATATTTGGATTTACTAGAAAGGCTCACCCAGTCTCTGCTACACTTTGCTGTGAGGGAAAGGTTAGTTTGTTTTTTATTTGTTGTATTACTTTATTGCGTTTTTCTATTTTGAATACTGTGATTTGTTTAATTTACCTTGTGTTTTACTTCTATTCTGCTTTTAACTGCATATTAAAAGTTGAAAAGAGACCACAGCTCTGTCTCTTGTGAGACAGGCAGACATTTTTTTCCCACTCTCTAACCCAGTTACTGTAGTGTTCTTAAACACCACTGTCTTTCCAGTTACCTTCCCCTTATGTTAATTTGACCATATATCTCATTTCCTGTCTGTTTTTACTGGCTTGTGTAAGTAAGCACAAAATTATCATTTTGTGAAATCACTCCCATTCAACTATTTAAAATTATTGGCCATCTTACTGTACTCCATAGTACCAGAATACAAAAGTGACCACCCCTTTTCAATCTATCTTGTTTTAAAAATAGTAACTCTCCACTAAAACTTAACTTTTTAGACAGGTAAAACTTAAGCTACCTACTTTCACATCTAACTCCTCTAGTGCACACTGCAGTGTTTAGGATAAACCATTTTTCTTCATCTTACCTTTAAGCATCCTTGTGACTAGCACTTGCTTAAAACCTGTTGGAAAGCACTAGGAAGTCTTAAACTGATATAAGCACTCAACTCTCCTTGTTAATAAGGAGAAATTAATTGTAGGCACTAAACAGCCTATAATTCCAAAGTAACTTGCTAAGGTAATGGAAAACAGCTCTTGTACTTTACAAAAAAAAAGAAAGCAGCAAACCAAGCATGTTCAAGGGTCAGCTTCTGGTGATTTCTCCTGTCCACCTGGTGAATCTGGGCATACTGGGGCAATGCAGCAATTGCCTCATGTACACAGATAAACCTCTCCTCCCACCACTCAATACTACAACTTGCGAGAGATGCACTTACATAGCCAAACTGGAAGCAAAGCTCTCAGCACCAAAGATTGTGCTAGACAGTCAAGAGGGGAAGGTTAACACGCATACTACACCTCAAGAAAGACATAGCCCTTCTAAACCCACACCACCAATGCCTACACATAGCAACACTAAACCTGAATATGTGGGAGGCCCTCAACAGTAACCTGCCCAAGCAACAAGGACCTCTGAAGCTGAAATGCAAACAAACACCAATCACAACCAAAGTGTCACATAGCTCACAACACCAGTGTGTCACCCAAGAACAGCCCCTGAGGCAGGACAATGTACCCAACACTTTAGTCATAGGTGACGCTATAGTCAGTCACACTGATGTCCCACTCACCAGTCTGAACAAGAAGAAAATTACAGTCAGGTGCCTGTCGGGTGCCAGGATCCTCCACATAATGTATGCACTCAAGTCACTCCACAACAAGTACAAATATGACTCTGTCATTGTCCATGTTGGAGTGAATGACTTGAGACATACCTCCCTGGACTACATGAAAAGAGACATGGAAGAGCTCTTGGATCATGTGGCCCAGGCAGGTATGATCCTAGCCATGAGTAGCATCCTGCCTTCGCCCAGAATGATACCACAGTATAAGGACAAAATGACTGACTTCAACAATTGGCTAAGCATCTGGTGTCATTCAAAGGGGATCCAGTATCCGTTTGGCAGACCACAATGCTTTGCCAGAGAGGGTCTGCACCTGTTGCCCCTGGGATTCAGGTTACTGGCTAAGGCTCTTGCCACCCCTATAGTGCCTTTTTAGGCAAAGTTTAAAGGACAAAACCACCACCATAACAGGTACAAGCATGCAGAATCTGAAGGTAATGCTACTCAATGCTAGAAGTCTAAACCTCAAAATGCACTCAATCGAGGCCCTCCTAAAAATGGAGAACATTGATATCTGTGCAGTAACTGAGACCTGGTTCAAAGCTCAAGAGAGCACCCCTGCAATACCAGGCTACAACTCTTACCACACATTTCGGCCAGCAAACCAGGACCAAAACACTAAAGGTGGAGGAGTGTCCATATTCACCAAGGATATTCACAACACCAGGCTAGTTGCCCAACACAATGCATCTGAAATTCTCCAAGTGCAACTAAAACTAGGTAAGACTGCAATCCAAATTGTAGCTTGCTACAGATCCCCCACCATGCCGCAAGATTCTTACTACACCTTTCTAAGCATACTGGAAAATATTAAGATACAACCAAACACCCTAATAATGGGTGATTTCAACTACCCTGCCATTAACTGGAAAAACTACTCATGCACCAAAACCTTTGCCCATTGGTTCTTGGAATTCATAAATTCTAATGCCCTGGATCAACTAATCCTTAGTCCCACCAGGGGCTCCAATATCCTAGACCTCGTTGGTCAGATCTGACCATAAGCTAATCATCCTTGACATCCACATCCCACCCCCACCCCCCAGTAATGAAACCTTCATAAAAAAAACTTCTCCAAAGCCAATTTCAAGCCACTCAAGTCAGAAGTGACAAACGTCATGACACTCATGCAGACAGGAACTGAAAGTTCGACTGCTGAATCCTACACTAAGGCATAGTATGAGCACATTCACCCATGTATGAATCATGTCATCCCCAATAGAACCAAGATGCTCTCCTCCAAAAAAAGGAATCCAATCTGGTAGTCCCTTGCCATAAACATACTTTACAACAAAAGGAAGAAACTATTGCAGAAAAGAGGAAAATCCAAGGATGCAAAAAGCTCCCTTACCAGCCTCAGTAAGAAGCTGAGGTCCCTCATAAAATCCTCCAAAGCTAGTTACGAAAATAAAATTGACAAAGATTCCAAAGACAACCACAAGGCATTCTATAGCTATGTCAAGAATCTAAATGGCAATGCTGAGATCTGCTCTGAGCTACAACAGAATGGCATTAAATATACTGATCCCAAGGATATTGCTAATATCCTGGCATATCGATTCAGTGCAAACTTCACCCCCCCTCTCACTCCTAAAGGGCCCATCTCAGTACTGAAAGATTGCTAAATTCCGGTAATAATGGCCACACAGTTAAAAAACACACTCTCCAAAGCTAAGAATACAGCATCCATGGGACCAGATGACATCCCAGGCTACACAATGAACTGGAACATCACCTAAGTGTCATGTTTAATTATAGCCTCACCTCAGGCTTCGTGCCCACTGAGTGGCACACAGCTACAGTTATCCCACTCCACAAGGGGGGATCCACCTTGGATCCCAGGAACTACCATCCCGTCAGTCTAACAAGCCTGATCTGCAAGGCCATGGAACGTATTATCATGGAACTTATAAACAAAGATATTGGCAACCTTCAAACACTGGACTCAATGCAGTTTGGGTTTGTGAAGGGACGATCTTGTCTCCTGAACCTGATTGACTTCTTCAAATCAGTCTCCAGAGCCGTGGACAAGGGTAAGGTGGTCCACACAGCCTATCTGGACCTAACCAAGGCCTTCAATACCAACCCCCACTCTGGAATCATAGATAAACTTACTAAGCTGGGCATTAATACCTACATCACTCAATGGGTTGCCAAATGGCTTACTGACAGAACCCACACTGTAAAAGTAGCTGACTCCAAATCCAGCTCCAGACAAGTGACAAGTGGAGTACCTCAGGGTTCAGTCCTGGGACTGCTCTTGTTTGGCATCTACTTCTCTGAAGTACAGGCCAACACTAAGGGACTCTGGCTAACAAAGTTAGCAGATGACTACAAACTGGGAGCCATTATTGAATCCCCAAATGATGTGAATATTCTACAAAAGGGCCTTACAGAAACAGATGCTTGGTTCCAGAGCCATGGGATCATGCTCAATGCCAAGAAATGTATAGTTATCCCCTTTGGGAAAAAATATGTACCCATGAATTACCACATAGGTGGCAGTACACTAAACATGGAAAGTGTGATAAAAGGCTTAGGGACACAGGTGGAAGTGGTCTCACCTTCGATAACCATATTGTCACAACAGTCAGGAAATCCTTCCATTTGGCACACCTCATCACTAAGGACTTTTCATCCAGAAAAAAGGTCATTGTCCCACTGTACTCATCCCTCATTAGACCCATCATAGAATACAACTAGAATTGCCAATATCCTGGCAGATATGGTATGTACCTCTCAAGACATGTGTAACAACTAGAAAGGCCACATAAATACCTCACTAAAAGAATAACAGGCCTAAAGCAGATGCCCTATGCTGACCATCTAAAAAAACTCCACCTATACTCTGTTGCATATCGTCTACTCAGAGGCGATCTCTGCTTAACATAAAAGGCCATGTCAAACCCAGAGCTGTTGGACATGCTACACTTAAAGAAATCCCAATCCCTCAGAGACACACACTCCAGGGATCTAAACCTTGTCATCACAGTAAACAAAACATGCTGGAGGGATAGGTTCCTGACCCAGAGACTCCCCAGACTCTGGAACAGACTGCCCATACATGTCAAGCAGAACGCCTCTTTGGCCCTCTTCAAAAGGAACCTTGATGATTGGATGGGAGACAGTCACCCTGCTAGACAGGGGTCCAGGGAAATAAATACTGTGGGAAGAAATAGCCAGGGAATTGTTATGGCTAGGCTTGTATAGGCCCTAGGGCAGATAGCCTAGTACCAACCTATGAACCTATGAAAAGGAAGGTGAGGGTACAAACACTTTCTGCAGGGTAGACTTACACCAATATTTTTGTGAATTGTTAATTGTATTACTTTTCCTCATGGAATGTCTTAAAGCCAGGCATAAATATACTCAACTGTTTTTTAACTTTAACATATGCTTAACATTTAATCAACATTTGCATTGTTGGGGGTATCATTCACTTTGTTAGGCATCCTTATCCCATGTCTAAGATGTATTTACATCCATGTCACATACATTTGAGATGACATGGCCAATATATTGGCTAAGGTTCAATCATATTTCCCAGTGAGTATAACATAAAGATATTTGTAAGAGTTTCATGTCTGACAGTTCCCTTTCAAAGTGTGATTTTGACGAGGTGGGATCCTTACATATCAGTGAACAACTAGTACTTCTAATGAGGCACACATGGAATGCATTAGCTTGCCAAAGTCCTAATCTCTACTTCTGTGCTGCACAGGCATCTACACACATCATTGAGTAGAAACCAACATGATGTTTACCTCCATTGTTCATTGTGCGAATTGAGTGAGTCAGAAAGGGCAATGAGTTGAAAGCTAATTGACATATTTGAGATGCCCAGAGGGGTTTACCTGCACCTTATAAGTGTGATGAGGAGTATGGATCTTCCACTATGCCATGGAAGATTGCTTTCTTCTCCAAGTAATGCCAAACCTAACTTATTTCAACAGATTTATTCCAGAATTAAGGAAATACTTTCACAAAATATTGCAAGGCATATCTTCTTCTACACAACTACTTATTTGTACTATTTTATCTATTGGTTTTGTGCTGTCTACCTGCATTGTGTCACTATAATCTGTTCATGTCATCTGAAATGTAATTGATGGAGTCAGGGCCACATACACTCATGTGTACAGATTGTCATAGTAGTGTAACAGGAAAACAGTTTTGACATTTATTTTCTGGACAGCTATCCCTCTTGACATGTGTCAATGCAATAGTGGGTAATTGAACAAGAGTGTAGCAGTATTGTCACTGTGAGTTATAGCTTTTTGCTACATTCCCCATTTTGTTGCTCTGTCCATGGAGTTGTCTGCTTGTTAGGTGGTCACTTCTGCACCTGTTATTCCTTTTTTACTTCTTTTGTTGTAGGGTGGAGGAAATGCATAAGGACATTACAGTGCAGGTTGTATTTTTTTGGCTCATGGTGAAATGGGGCCATAGGCAGGAAATGAACCAGGTCCCTGACTGATGCAGACCTCACCATCATGCCCCTCCTGCCCTCCACCATACTAATATACCACTATTTATCTATTGCATTCCAATTGCCATAAAACACTGGTCAAGCAAGTCTTCACTTTAACTACAAATATTTGAATTTGAAACTTTTTATTTCAAGTTTTACAGTAAAAACAATGAGAGCTATTTGTCAACAAAACAAACAGAAAGCTGACACTGCAAACAGATTTAGCATAAACAAAAATAAGACTCACAAATGAGCAGTTATGTAAAAGGTGGAGGGACTCATTTCAGACAGAATATGTAAGGCATAACCATGCAAAGTGAATTCCCTAATTAGTGTTTCACACCAACACAGTGCTTGTCTGGGTATCCCAGTCACAGTTTTCCTATATATATTTTTGTTTTACACATGGAAATAAGGTTTTTGACCTTCCAATTTTAAGGCCATTGTTCAAATCGCAATAGTAAATGAAAGGCTTTACAGAGAACTGCAGTTATATTATATATGCACACTGTATCATGTATTTTGCAAAATTTCACATTTTAAACAAGTAAAAGCATGTAAACTGGCACTACTAGCACAAAACGTGCAAAATTTGACATTCTAAGTTTAGTAGTCTAAGAGGACATTACTACAAGTAGAAAGTCTCATAATGTGAACAAACAGGCAAAATGTGGAATACTACCCATTATAGTGTGAAACAAATAGGCAGAATGTGAAACTCTGCCTCTCATAATGTGGAACAAATAGGCAAAATCTGGAACCCTTACTAACAACTTACAGTTTCAACTAGCAACCTCACAGTATGGTTAAAATGCATTACGTTGTACCTATAAAACATCTCTTGTATAAATTAATATGATTTATTATTATTTACCATGGATATCAGTTAAAAGAGAAAGGTTAACACTGCTTGTGTCAGACCCTTTCAATGTCGAACAATGAGGAACATGAACTTTTTAGGATTAAAAATGAGGAATGTTCCTCATAATGAGAGATGCTGAGAGGTATGAGTGGAACATCTTGAAGTGATACAAAATGCACACACAGACAGACAAACAGACAGAGTACCTTCCAATTAAGATCCATGGAATGAATCAATAATGGACAGTAAAAGCCCATAACCCTAAACAAGCTTACAGACTTGCATTCTATCCTAGACAAACTGAAATAAATCAGCGATTTATTTGTATATACATAAAAAGACTTATCAAACTATATGCAAAGAAACTGATGTTATGAATCCCTTTGGCAAAACAGAAGAGATAGAAGAGGCAGTATTTAAACAGGCAGCAGCTAGGTTTATATATATTACTTTGTCAAACCCAATTTCAGTGAATGGCTGTTCAAACAACACAAATCAGCGAACTGCTGTTCATCAAACATTCACTTCAACTAACATGTTTCCCAGGAAAGTGAGCACAACATACTGAGTGACACACTCACACACTGTAGTACATGAAACCCACCACACCTGCCCTACTTATATATACCTACTCTGAGATCGTACTATAATTGGGAAAGGGCAAATTTTCCTCAACTCAAAATATGTGGTTTACAAAACTAGCGCATGTTCCCATCTTTCAAAGACTAGTCTATTTACATAATCAGCATAGAAATGCATACATGTACTTTGTCTATTAATTCGTACTACTATTACACTTACATTTGCACATATGTTACTGTAGCTTTGTGCAATTGCATATATACATGCAAATGTATAAAGTACAATGACTGACATAAACACATATGCAAGTTAAACAAGTACACATTTGTACATATATATCACACTTAAATACAAATTATATATATATATATATATATATATATATATACATATATATATATATATATATATATATATATATATATATAAGAAAATTATATGTATTATCGTTGCACCACACCACTGACATTCTACACCTTGTATTCCTTCTCAGGACCAAGTGTACATCAAATACTTGATTAAAGGGACTAAACCTTCATCAGCAGATAAGACATGTTGGGATGATAGAGACAAGAGTCATATCCCAGCTTATCATACCTCTCAACCTCTTAGTGCAAGAAATCTGGACAAAGCCTAAAGTAATTGGGGGACAAAGGCCCAAAATTAGGGACAGATTTTAAATATTGCTCCTATAAACTTAGAAAGTTGTTAGAATAACATGATTTGTGTTAATGTGCAATTTCTGAAGGATATGGAGTCTGAAACTCAAATTTATGTCATAATTTAATGATGTCAACCCTCAGTGAAATGCCAGAAAACTACAAATTTTATGGGAACAGACCAAAAATATGAGGCAAAAATCTGAACATTCTGTGAAAATCTGGACAGTTGAGAGCTATGCATCTTATCCCTCACCTCTGGAACAAACTTCAGCTACATATCAAACAGATCAGGACACTTGCCACCTTCAAGGTAAATCTAAATAATTGAATGGGCAACCTGAAATTCTCTCTCAGTCTGTCTTGGCTTGCTCTCCTTGAGGCTAGAGGGAAATTTTAACAGGGTTTTCTGGTTGGCCTAAAATGGTCTGCAGACTGTCTAGTACTTACCTTTGAACCTACATCAGATAACTTTAGACACTCCATTTATAATGTGTCTTAGAAGAGAATCCCCTGGAGATTACAAAGCTTTGATTTTTACTTCTTTTGCAGATAATGGCTTGACTTGATATTCTACAATGACAATTCTTTTCACATGACTTCCTTCATTAAATGCCTTAAGCTATCTTTCTCCCAAATATGAAGAAAATCACACCACTCACTCCCATTTTACTGTGCCTTGTTAAGCATGCTGGCACCAGACAATTGCATACTAATAATTTCTAATTGATCATTGTCCTGGTCCCCTTCAATAAACACATCACACCGAATGACATTTGGCGACCTTTATTAAAACTTCCATAACATAGCTTTGATAACCAAAATTTATTAGTTACAACTGGATATAATATAGTTGATTCTAAACACATCATATGCATCCTTGTAATGTTAATCAGGACAGCATTCCTACTCATCCTGCCCCAGTAAGCAGTGTCCATACCTCTGCTCACTTACTTTACTTATGAAGCAGCATCTAAGACTCACTTCATATCCCATTTATTGAATTACCCATCCAACCAAATAATTCAGGACGACATGACCTTACTCATCCTGGCCCAGTAAGCAGCGTCCATATCTCTACTTGCTTACTTTACTTATGAAGCAGCATCCCCATCTCTCTTCCTACACCATCCATTGAATTACTTTCCAACCAAATAAGCAGCGCCCTTACCTCCACTTGCTTATCTATTCAGCAAACTTCCTCCAACTGCTCATTTTTCTTTCTCCAAATCCTTGAAATGAACTTCCAGCCACCAGAGGGGGAACAGAAGAGGGCAAGCCTGTCCCTCTTCTCCGCCTACCCCGACTGATAAAATAACCACAATCCCCACCAACAAAAAAGGGAGGGTGGGTAGCAAGTTCATGTCAAAATGTGATTACTTACCCAGCTACACTTGTCTAATCCCCTTAAGTCCCTCCCCACACTTACCTCATTTCCTCCCAATCATCCCTCCCTCCATTTAACCCTTTCACCTCCCCAAGCCACTTAACTCCCATTAATATATCAATCTAACCCCTCCTGAAGATGTCCTGGGACAACTTGGCTTGTTGCCAAACCTCATTTGTCCTGGTCCCCTTCAATAAACACCTGACACCGAATGACATTTGATGACCTTTATTGAACTTCCATAACATAAAGACTCACTTCATATCCCATTTATTGAATTACCATCCAACCAAATAATTCAGGACGACATGACCTTACTCATCCTGACCCAGTAAGCAGCATCCATACCTCTACTTGCTTACTTTAATTATGAAGCAGTATCCCCATCTCACTTCATATGCCATCCATTGAATTACCTTTCAACCAAATAAGCAGCACCCTTACCACCACTTGCTTATCGATTCAGCAAACTTCCTCCAGCTGCTCATTTTCCTTTACCCAAATCATTGAAATGAACATCCAGGCACCAGAGGGGGAACAGGAGAGGGCAAGACTGTCCCACTTCTCCACTAACCAGCCTGACCAGGCTGTTCCCCCTCCTTTCCACCCATAAATGTTCAACCAACTACCTCCCATAAAATGAAGGGTTAAGCGAAACATCATTTGGTGTACCCATCACTTGTAAAGTACATTAGAACCCTGTCATCATCCCCCATGCCTTGACATACCAACACTGAAACATGCCTTAATGACATTAAATAAAGTAGGATTACCCGTGACCCCATTGTACCATTGGAACATCCACTCCAAGAGAATACATTCCCTTTTAGTCTGCTTCTTTCAAGTCACTAACTATGGCTCAACCTTTCCGGAATGACAACCTATAGCCATAACAAATGCCACAGAAACTATAACCCCTTGAACTCAAATCTGCACCCAGTCAAAGAAAACCCTTAGCAAGTCTTGAACCCAGGACCCTGTCAACTATAGAATATCACATTAGACCACCAAACTACACAGCTCTGGAGGTGCAGTAACCCAAATACTGCCGGGAATAGTCTAACTCCAAAACTTTAATGACCTAACACTAAGTGCCAGAAAGCCAGAACCCCTTGACCTAGTTCCTGCAAACTCGCCTATGCCCAGCAATTAAGTACTCTACGTGCCCAACCTTAAACACCCCCAATTCACTCATTACCAAATGGCAATCAGGACTAAAGTCCAAGCCACCCCACTCAGAACCTCAAACCCCCCACTCACTTCTTCCTAGCAACCATCCTAGCTAGAACACTCAAACTATTAACCATCCTTAACCACTGCTTGTCCCTGGCCTTTCCCTCAAAGGTTCTAAGGTTCTCTTCCCTTATGTTACCTATACCTCTAGTAAGGACTTAAAACCTAGTCTATGGCTGCAATATCCTGCAACTAAGCTTCCCTTAAACCTTCTACCTCCCATGTAAACAATGCACCCAGTTTCTAAAATTACCCCAAAACAGCCACCTACCTACCATGCTTCCTAAAACCCTACCTACAAAATTAACCCAAACCACAAGTGAAATGATCCTTGTGCTACTCTGTAAAACCTTAACCTAGTATGTAACATTAACACTACCTACTCAAGGGACAAATTTGTCACCCCAAAAATACCACACATTAGGAACAAACTCTGCCATCCTGTCAAACAAAAACACGTCATTGGGACTTCTCCCAAAATACAGTTTAAACAACTGGATGAGTAACTATAATCACCCCAAGGTTCCAACCACCTCTAGGGTTGAACTCATCTGGCTTGCAAGAGCCATAGGGCTTTATCCTAATAAGTTCCTGTGCTTCTATGAATGTTGTGACTCTACTCCTCCTGTGGGATCCCCACACTCCCCATAAACCATCCTCAAATGTTTTACCCTGGCCCGCCACCTACCTCTTCCTTACTTGCCCCACACTTCAACGCAATAATGAGCTCCCACACAACTTGAACACAGTGCTATAACATGCCTCATTGACCCAAACAAGGGGGATTACTAGTGACCACATTGTGCACCACTCTAGCCACCAAAGCACCCCCCAGCAAAATCCATTACCTTGCAATTTTACCTCATTCCTGCCACTGACCATTGCTCTCTGTGCACTGTCCTCATCCTCAGTATACACCACTGTGCCGACTGTGACTTCCACCGCAACTGGCCTCCTTCACTCTGGCCATCAATTGATCCCCTAACTGCTGCCGCTCTGCACTTCTGCCATCTGCGACCACATTGAGCTGTGCAACCTCACTGCTTTCCATGCCGATGTCCAGAACTTCCAACAGCAGCATCCTCTGTCCAATCCACTTCCTTTAGGCCCACCAGCTGATACAAGCTGTGTTCTTCACCTTCTCTGCCAGAATTTTGTACCTCTGTCTCTGAACCAGGAATTAGCTGCATTATTTATTAGAGCTTCTTCCGGTGTTCAACCCTAACTACAGCAATCTAATAATCACAACACATTTATGTTGTTCTAAGGACTGGTAAAGGACATCATCTGCAAAAGAAAAGCACAAATGAAGCACCAAGCCATTATGAAAAAACACAATGCTTATTTATAGGCGTCACTCAATCAACTCATTAATAAAGCTACCATTCAAATGCTCAACCCCATGGTAACAAAAGTGATTCACCTTTCCTAGATCATTAGGTCAGTTGAGGAGTGACCCAGGTGCTTTCCAAATCCCCCCACATTCTACATAGGGTTTACGTTAATATACATTTTCTGACAGATTTGAAGCCTGAAAATCAAATGTAAACTTTCATGACTTCAGTCCTCCAGTCACTCCAGTGACGTACCAGAGAATAGATCACAATACAAGGCAATATCTGGCCATTCCACCAAATTAGCCAGAAAAGAGGTCTTCTTCTTCTTTCGGCTGCTCCCATCAGGGGTCACCACAGCAGATCAACAGTTTCCATTTCTTCCTGTCCTTTGCATCTTGCTCTGTCACACCAACCGCCTGCATGTCCTCTCTCACCACATCCATAAACCTTATCTTAGGCCTTCCTCTTTTCCTGTTACCTGGCAGCTTCATCCTTAGCATCTTTTTCCCAATGTACTCTGCATCCCTCCTCAGCACATGTCCAAACCAATGTAATCTTGCCTCTCTGGCTTTGTCTCCAAACCTTCCAAAATGGGCTGACCCTCTAATATACTTATTCCTAATCCTGTCCATCCTCGTCACATCCAGTGCAAATCTTAACATCTTCAACTCTGCCATGTCAAGCTCTGACTCCTGCCTTTTTGTCAATGCCACTGTCTCCAACCCGTATAACATAGCTGGTCTCACTACCCTCTTGTAGACCTTCCCTTTCACTCTTACTGGTACTCGTCTGTCACAAATCACTCCTGACACTCCTCCACCCACTCCATCCTGCCTGTACTCTCTTCTTCACCTCTCTTCCACACTCACCATTACTCTGAACTGTTGATCCCAAGTACTTAAACTCATTCACCTTCACCACCTCTACTCCCCGCATCCTCAATATTCCTCTGTCCTCCCTCTCATTCACACACATATATTCTGTTTTAGTCCTGCTGACCTTCATTCCTCTTCTCTCTAGAGCATATCTCCACCTCTCCAGGGTCTCCTCCACCTGTTCCCTACTCTCAAGAGGTAAGCCGGGCAAATAAAACAACGTCCACTTACTGCTGAATGTGAACCAATCATAGCTCAGAAAATGCAGACTCAGCAACCTGGGACAACATAATGTCAAGGACACATTATCCTCCCTTTTTACCCACCACACTTTCAGAACACCTTACTGCTGTCCAGGTTAGATTCCATAATCTGCAGCCACCAACATGGACAACTTCACACACAAAAAGAAAAGAAAAAAGATTAATACATGTTTCCAGAACAACAATCTACAATTAGAAATGCTGTCATTATTATTAGGTTTACTACAATTATAAATGCTGCCCTTATTTATTAGGTGTAATTCACCACTATTTCTACACAAGGAAGTCACATATTTTCCCATAGCCATAACCACAGCATTATGAAAACATACCTATGTACCCACATACCATATCTACCTCTGTACATACATAATTAATTAATTAAACTGGGTATTCCGTTAAAAGTCTGTACCGTTGACCTGTATGCTGTGACACTACAGCCACTCAAGAACAATCACTCCATACCATAATATAGAAATATCTAACCAGTTTGCTTAGCATAAATTCCTGCAGGCTATAGATACTGCTACTCAACTGTCTGTCATTATCTCCTACTATGAATAGCCCACAGTCTGCCATAACAAAGACCTCATTATTTTAAGCTTTGTCCAGGTTTCTTGCTCTAAGCGGTTGGAAGGTATGATTTGATAGTCGGTCTTGATTCATCTAAGGTGTAGCAATTAAGATGCTAAACTACCACAATTTTAATTTTGCAATAAGTAAAACTCGATGTTGTACACTTTCCCTGGAAATAAATGTTTCAATCTAAACGCTTCCATTGTGGGGCATCTGAAACAGCGGCAAGCAATTACTTTTGAAATGGAGCTTTTCTGGCCATTAAGTACATGTGCAGCGACTGACAACTGCTTGGAACCATCCCCCTCTTCTTCCTGGCTAGTCAACACAAAGAAGAAGAAAAAGAAGCTATCCCTGAAACATGTATGTCAAAACCGCACTCGTTATACTTGGGGTACTTATTCACCGAGTGATAACACTGATGTAATACAAAACATATTTTCTCACCGTCTCTCTAACGGATATAACGGGTGTTTCTTATAGATCAGCTTCGCCAATAAGAAAACCTGTAAATCCCTAAGAGACTGTAGCACATAGCACAAAATAACATGTCTAGCACAACTTGGAATTGTGAAAGTTTGACAGGTTGTTTGTCTCGAGTTGCGGTATTCTGATTCGATGTGTGCCTCCTGCTCACCCTAGACCCACTTTATGGGGAGACTTAAACAGAAAATGTGTAATGTCTGGTGCATAACTTTTTGGGCTGCTTATACCTGACACACTCCTTTTGTCAGAAAATAAGGCAAACCTAGACAAGATGCATTAGAAAATATATGGGATAATTTCAGAAAGATCATTGGCACCAACGTACGTACCCTTTGCTTATTTTTTGTTAAACGTTTGCAAATCCCCAAGAGAACACCAGGAGTGTTGTTAACAAGACAGGCACCTGAACACTACTGTTATAAACTTAGAAAGTGACTAGAAATGCCCTGCTTGTCATGCTTTGAAGCTTCATGCTGCAAATACAGTAACCAGAGCTACTATGAGTGCCCCTGCGTGAAGGAAACTCTGTCCAGTTCAGCCGCACATAGCCCATGCTTCTACAACCTCTCCCTACCCCCATAACTGACAGCACTACTTCATGCATGCACAAGCCACCATTAACCACCATTGTCTAGCACCCAAATCCCTGCAGTACCCAGCAACCAAATATGCCTTCCATTCAGTTTGCAGAGGTGAAATTCTGAATTCATCACCCCAACCTACTCTATACTGAATTACCTCATGATTGAAGTGGCCTCCTTACCTCCGCCAACTCTTGAAATAGCCATTACATCAGGCTGTAATATCCTAAAATAAATCATACTGTTACCTCCCCTCTCCTCTTACACCAGTGTAGTCCAGATAGCTTACCTTATATAAACTTAGAAAAGTGGTACAACAACAAGCAAAAGGAAACACCCTCCATGGACAAATCATCACCCTGGGCATGCACAGTGACTACAAGCATTAAATGCAGGTACCTGAAAGCCTGGGAATGTCATAACTGCTCTTTTTAAAAGAAGGCATGCCACTTCTGAGATGCAACTGACCACCACCTAGCGACTTCAATACAAAGTGAATCACCAACGACCAGAAGCAACAGGGCATAACACACCTTGGACAGAACTCGTGCCTCTTTCTATCTTTTTTTTTTTTTTTTGACAGACTTGACAGATGACATCACCAATGAACCCCTAACCCAACTGCAGCACCAGACAAATGGAGCTCACCACCAACAAGACGATCCAAAATTCTACCGATGACAATGGGAACCACACCCCTCTTGCATGACCACGGCAGAAAAGCCATCACCAATGCAGATCATGTGGCCATACAACAAACCCTCAAGAAGACAAAACACCACATCTAAACTATCCCTTTATATTCAGTACACTCAAGCTGAGCTCTGAACAAAAGCATCTGAGCCCCACGCTTGACAAATAAGCCACCTACACATAAAAAGCTTGCATTCTCAATTCTGTTCCAAACATTGAAATGCATCTACAAAACCCTAAAAGCCTCAATCTCCAGTGAGACACACTGCATCCCCCTTCCAAGGCAAGTGCAATTGCAGCCATTCTTGTACACCCCAACATGAATCAAACCAGATGAAATAGTCCGTGCTGCATGCAAGACCCTGCATAGCATATTACAGTTAACAAAAGTGTCTTAAATGTGCTCTAAAGTGTAAAATCTGATTACCTGAGGCAAACATCATATGTCATAACTTTTATTTTGAAGGAAGAGAGTGATGTAAGAGTTAAAAGTTATTTATGGTACCAGTCATGCAAATGTGTTCCAGTTATGGTTAGAACATAAAAGGACTAAAGAAATATTCCAGGAGGGCTAAAAAAAGTGTTTGTACTAAGCCTCCCCGATACAACCAAGCATACTCTAAACCCTTGTTAGCAGGAATTACCAACCTCTTCCACAGAAAACCATTATAAGGCCTACCTGACCACAGCAGTACCTACAGGTCATCTCGGAAGTAGAACCTGCCATAGCAAGTTCATGCCAAAATGTGATTACTTACCCGGCTACACTTGTCTAAACCCCTTAAGGCCCTCCCCACCCTTACCTCATTTCCTCCCAATCATCCCTCCCTCCATTTTACCCTTTCACCTCCCCAACCCACTTAACTCCCACTAGTATATCAATCTAACCCCTCTTGAAGATGTCCCGGGGCAACTTGGTTTGTTGCCAAACCTCATTTCCCAGGATTGAATATCTCTGCCTCTACCTAAGACATCTGTTTATTACTGAAATGAATAAGAACAGTTAATAACTTGAGGTTCTTCCTGCCATTTGAAACCAGTTCTGCCTGTTTTCAGTCACCCCTACTCAATCATTCTGCTCTACAGTTTTTTTATTCTAATTATTTCCTTTTCAAATTGGTAACCATTTGAACTGTTGGGAAATATTAGACCCATTAGAGTGAGTCATGAAATGAGGAAACTGAATAGCTGAAACACTGGACTTGTATATACCAAGTCCAAGATGCCATTTCTTGGAATATTCCCTATTTTCTGAGGTATGGTAACCTCACAGTTAGTATAAATAAGCTTGGGGGTGTGCGGGACTTGTCCCACATGGGTGGTGCAATTGTGGCTTGCCCTCCTGCAAAAAGAAGTTTTAAATAGAAAAGTGATTTTTGAGATTCACTCTTCTGTGTTTTCAGTATTTTTTTCAGCATTTCTCCACACTTAGCATTTCAAGTGCCAACATTTCAGTAAGGAGCCATTCAAATCACTCACATGCCATGTAGCAGTAGGTCAATACCATATCAATAGCTACACCACTGAGTAAAAACAGAAGTCAATCAAGCACTATAATGGAAAACATTTATTGTGAAAGTTGACACAGGTACCTCTCCTGTCTCTGCCCATCATCCTATATTATGTTTGAACTGTTTGAATGACAATCAAAAAAGAGCCCAGTTTTAAAAACTTATTCTAGTTTAACTTGGTTGCATTATATATAGACTCAGTCCAGGAATCAGTGACTAGTAAGGGATAAATGCACAAAATCAAGGACATTTTTTATATATTATTGATTCAATGTGCCTTCTTAAGAATATAAAGTCTGAAAGAAACTTGGATGTCTGGTATCATGTAGAAACTGCAATGCTGTCTCAAATCACATTTTTTTGTGCCAGATCAAAAAAATGAGACAAAATAACATGGCTATATTTAAGCAATTGGGCAAAACTCTAGTGAGTAAACAAAGCCAACAGTGGGTAAATCCTTATGTACTCACAAACAGGAGTGGATTACTGATTTTATGCAATAACAATAGCAAGAAATTACTTATCTTTCTTAAATAACGTTGGTGTTCGTCCTCCTTACCTATGTCTTGAAAGCTGATTGTGCAGGTGTAGGATATATCCACACACTTGCACAGTACATCAGTCTAATACAAGGGGCAGATCAGGGAAAACAGGGACTCTGTAGCACTCTTGCTATTTTTTCTATTTTGTGCACCTTAAAAATTAGGAGTTAATATCAGAAATATGATGAAAATCACAGATGTTCTGCAAATGTGTGGACAGTTGCCAGGTAAAATGTTTATATTTTTCCTCATTTCTTAGTATTCTTGTAAAATATGTCAAAAGTAGGTAATCAAGCATATATCAATGGAGAGTCTGGCTGCTGAAGAATACTTGAATGCGTGGACTTTTTTCTATTTGTATATGTTGAGTTTACAACAGGCACACTGGTTGGTTTGTCCAATCAGCATGCAATTCTTTGAATATCAATGATCTGTTATTGTATAATATGCAAGAGCAGTCACTTGGGAGCACTGAGAAGTTCACTATAACCGTACGAAGGAGTAAAACTCAAAATGCCTGACTGCAGCAGTAAAGGCACATGAAGTAAAACCACTGCGACTTGTCTTTTAGTCAGTGTGTGTGTGTGTGTGTGTGTGTGTGTGTGTGTGTGTGTGTGTGTGTGTGTGTGTGTGTGTGTGTGTGTGTGTGTGTCTCTCTCTCTCTCTTGGTCTCTCCCTTTGGATGTCATTATTGAACTTTCAGGTAATAAACACAATGTGCACCACTAAACTCACTCAAACTGCAGTCTGACCTTAGACCTTGTTAGTGCAGCACACTTTTCTACATTAAACCCCAGAGCTTTAGCTGCTTAAAAGTTTGGCATTGCAATCACAGCAAATTACAACTGTAAAATATATATTTGCTTCTAGTTAAATAAAGACTTTACTTTATGTACTGCAAGCTGAAATTCAATAAAGAGGTATCTTAGGCTATTAGTTTACTTTGCTGAAGTTCACCACACAGCACCCACAATGAAAAGCTAGTACACTGCAAAATGTCAGACTGACAGGGAATGAACCAAAGTCAAAGGTTATACCTCTGTCTGCCTTTGAGAATATTATAATACATTCAGGGAACAGGGTATTCAGGAATCAGGTACAAAGCACACTTGGGAGTGCAATTCTAAACACAGAGCTTTTAGTGCGGCATTACCTTGGAATATGACTCCACAGCTTTAGCTGCTTGAAAGCGTGACATTGAAGCTACAGTTGTTGTATCTTTCGGCTTTTCCCAGTTAGGGGTCGCCACAGCAGAACTCCGGTCCGCTAATGATTGGCAGTAGATTTTTACGTACCGAGTTGTCAGCCCTGACGCACAACCTTCAACAAAGGTACGCCCATTCACACATGTCTCCACACAGAAGATGCTTTAGCTGAGAATCGAACAGGACAACGTCTTACTGTGAGGTGACAACGCTACCTACTGTACCTTCCTGAAACTTAAAGAGACACTACAAGCAGCTTGGTATACATACATTCCTTGACATTAGGTTTACACAGTCTAACTGCAGAGGTCCAACAGCCTTCAAGTGGAAACCAAGCAAAACAGCAGACTGTGACAACAAAATCCCTCTGAAATGCTGGGTCTAGCAGATGAGTATATATTGCTATGTCAGATCACTGAATACATCTCACAGTAAAAAAATTTTAGGACTTTTAGTACAAAACACACACATTTTAATAAGGTACTTTGATACAAAACACATATACTGTCCTGGTGAAATAATCACTTAACTATAATGACAATATAGGTCTTTCAAAGATCTTGTCCCCTTCCAACAAACCCTATAAATAATCAGAAGCAATCCTGAAACTGACTGTTACTTTCATACATCTTCTGTCCATACCATTTTTGCTTTCCTATATCTTCTTCAGGTCGACAAGCATTTTTTACAGATATCTGATAATCCCCAGGTGGAAATCAAACAGTGCCAGACTTTGACAATATAATCTCTCTGAAATGCTAGCTTTACCAGCTGTTTACAGGCCTTATACCAGCTCCCCAAAGGCAGGTCACAATAAAAAAATTCAGTGACTTCTAATTAGGAACTTTGGTACAAGGCACAAACATTCTGTTTCAGAGGAGCATGACCCTTTTCAGAGAGAGGGTATACTAGATCTGACTATGAAGGAATGACATAAATATAATAGCCAAATTGCTGTTTGTAGCTATTGTTCCCTCTCTCACAACAAAACGCATGAATAATTATTTGCTTTCAGTATGATTGTGCTAATAGCCTTCAGGTGGAAACACAGTACATACAGACAGTGATAACAAAAGCCCTCTAAAATGCTATATTAACTAGCTGTGTGTTTACGTATGTGCGTGTGTGTGTGTGTGTGTGTGTGTGTGTGTGTGTGTGTGTGTGTGTGTGTGTGTGTGCGTGCGTGCGTGCGTGCGTGCGTGCGTGTGTGTGTGTGTGTGTGTGTGTGTGTGTGCATCTGTAATATGTATGCATATGTTTGCCTGTATGTGTGTGTGTGTGTGTGTGTATGTATATACATATATATATAACACTACCTTCTACTAAGAAAGAATCACATAAAGCAAAATTGTTTTTTTAATAGCTACCATGTCCTCCCTCTCAACAAACCACATCAAATACCAGGGTCTACATTAGAACACTGAAGTTTCAAAACTTCAAATGTTCTAATAACGACCCCTATTCAGTGAAAGCTGAAAATATTGAAGCAACAGAAAACCAATTTTTTTCCTAGGGAAAGAATTTGGTTGTCTGTTTCTGTTGCTTCGGTATTTTCAGCATTGTGGTGGAAAGTTAAGGGTCAGGTTCAGGTAAGTGTGCGATTGAGTGTGGGTTAGGGTAGTTAGGATTAGGGTGTGGGTTAGGTATGTGTGCGATTGTGTGGACGTGAGGGTTAGGGCGGGTTAGGTGAATTAGGGTTTGGGCGCAGGTATGTGTGCGATTGTGTGGACATGAGGGTTAGGGTAGGGTAGGTGAGTTAGGGTTAGGACGCGGGTGAGGTGAGTCTGCGATAGTGATGGACCTTAGGGTTAGGGTTTGGGTTAAGGTAAGTGGATAATTAGTGGTGTGTGTATAGTTTAGTGTAGGGTTAGGTGTAAGATTTTTAGGTGTATGTGTGTGGATTGCTGTTTGTTTGGTGTGCTTGTGTTGTGTGTATGTGTTTTGGAACAGCAAATGTTTTCCCTAGGAAAAAAAATTGCTGTTCTGTATGTTCGATATTTTCAGCTTTCGCTGAATAGGGGTCGTTATTAGAACATTCAAAGTTTTGAAACTTCAATGTTCTAATATAGACCCAAATACCATTCTATATAACTATATTGCCAATAAGTCATTATGATCCAGTGACAAAAAACTCCTGTGTGTTCACAAACCTATCAAATCTGCTGGGCCTGATCTGAACCTGTATTATGTTTCCGAGGCCTAGAACTCCTTACCTTTATCCATCAGGTCAATACCCTCTCTTCAGACCTTTAAAGTCATTCTGAAAGACACCCTGGCCAAAATTTGGCCCTGTTCTTGCTCAACCCAAGATAAACTACATCCATAAATATGAACAAGCACCTATTCATACCTTTCACTTCTTTACTCTCCCTTCTTCACTCAGTTCCTTACTTCTATCAATTTCTTTCTTCTCTTTTTAAATATGCCATAACCCTGTTTTTTCTCTCACTTCATATTGCAATTTCTGTTTGTATTACACTAACTTACCTTTAATTTTTCCATAAACTGTCTATCATTCATCTAACTACTAAATCATTGTGAGTGCCCCCATAGTGCAGTTTTGTATTCAGTAAGTGGTTCTACACAGTGTGTAGAGCCAAGCAAACATGGTAAACACTGTGGCATGCTAATTACAACATAAGCAGGTGAACTGTATGCTAATCAATCAATCAAAGGTGGAGGAGCTATTCAACAAGCTATAAAGCAATCGTGTAGATTCAGTGCTCGTTTTCCCTGTGAATTCCAAAACGTATTGGAATACAGCCAGAGAAAGAAGTCTAACAGAAGGAATGTTAGGGGTTGCTGTTGTGTTAATTCATGTGTGTGTGCAACAGGCTGAAGTCTATGCTGCTGCTGCTGCTGTTAATAGACCACAGCCAAGAAGGAGAAGAGTTTTCAGACCCCATTTAACTTATCACAATTTGCATGAGGTGGAAATTGTAAAGTGAAACATAGAGGGTGGAGACACACTACAGGAACTTTGCAACCTCTGTCATCCTCAACACAGACCCAGGGCAAACCAAGGGGAATCAATACCAGAGACAAAGGTATGTGCAACACTTAGAATTTTAGCTACAGTAACCTTTCAGAGACAACAGGAGACATGCTTCGGGGGTCACAGGCATCATCATCCAGGATCCTCCAACAGTTCCTGAATGCTATGCTCCAGCATGCCAGGAACCACATATATTTTCCCCGTACCCCTGAGGAAAGAGCCACAAATATGCAGGAGTTCTATCCTATAGCACACTAACCTGAAGTACTTTGTGCCATAGATTGTACACATAAAATCAAGGCACCACCCAGGGAACAGGGTAAGCTCTACATAAATAGAAAGGGCTTCCACTCCACTAAACACCAAGTCATGTGTAATGCTAAGTGTAAGATCCTAAATGTGTGTACAAGCAACCCAGGTAGTCACCATGACTCACATATCTGGCACACCTCCTAACTGTATCAGATGCTCAGTAGGGGTGATATCCCACAGGGTCATTTACTGAGGGATGCAGGTTATGCACTGGATCCATGGCTGATGATGCCTAAAGTACCCACTGAAGAACATCACAGTGAGGCACATGATCAAACCAGAAATATCATACAGCATGTGGTTGGGCTGCTGAAGACATGGTTCCAGTGCCTAGATACATCTGCAGGAGGCCTGCAGTACAATCCACATACACGTACTGAAATCTTCACTCTCTGTGCCATGCTTCACAATATCATCCTGTGAAAACAGCTGCAGCAGGATCAACAAGGGGGAGGGGCACACATCTCACCACCAATGGCAAGGTTGACAAGGTCACCACAGCCATACACAAATGAGTAGTCAGAGGAGGAACTAGCGGCTGCTGTGGGTGTAAGCAGATATAGGCATGCTCAATATGCCCTTGCACTGGCTAAGAGGAAATGCATAGCACACTCATTCACTACCTATTGGGCTAAAACCTTCATCCTATGCACATACATATAGTAACACTGATGCCAGGCAATGGTCACAACCTTTACCTACCCATGTAATGGCTGTGTATTCCTAGCATCAGACAGAGTCAGCCCTGAACTAAAACTCTAAGAACTGCTGGATTTACAAGGTAAATAATGAACCTGGAATGTTAAAACAGAATTATGTAATAATACAAATGAATGGCATATCCTTGAATTTTGTTACTTGGTAATATAAGCAAGTAAAAGGTGGGTTATTTGTACAGCAATTGCTTTAACATGTGACAGCAAGACTTATGTGAATACATGTGTCCTCTATCAAGCATTAGGACCCAGGAAACAGAGATTCACACATTCATGCCTCTCAAAAGTACTAATTGTCAATGAATGTCCTCAGTTTGGCCTCATACATTTGTACTGGCAAATCATTAAAGAGAGAAGTTTGAAATTAATAAGACAAATTTTGGTTTCAGACTTCATAACCCTCAGAAGATTCTTTAAAATACTGATGCAAAAGCTGTTTTGATTCTATCAACTGTCTAACTTTGTAAGACCAAAATATGTAAAAAGTCTCCCTGTTGTTCAGCTGTTGTCACTTTTTTGATTCGCTTGGTCCAGCTTTGTTTCTGTAAGAGTGGGGGAGGCATGTACACATTACAAAAAATAGTAAGAAAGCAGTGCAATTAGCAAAACAACATTACAAACACATATGTACTAAGCACTAATTTAGCAATGCATGCTGAGCATCAGACACAAAGCTTATGTATCCTTGAATCCAAAAGATAGAAAACAAGGATATGACACAGTTAGCATCACTTGCACAGGGTGTTGGGGGGGGGGGCAGGAAGCCTTGGCTGACACAAAAGATAAGTGAGTGTGTGTGAGTAAGAAAGGGAAACAGGCAGACATTTGGATAAAGTGAAAAAGGCCACTGGGACAGAATGAGCTTTAAGCCTCATGGCTGAACCATGTAACTGTTGTGTGTGTGTCTGTATAAGCCCTCCAGGTGAAACAGCCAAGCTCTGTGCTAGCTCTACATCTTGGTATGTCAGATAGGTGTGAGCCATGCATGGTAGAGGTGGCAGTTCATCGTTATCATATCCAACCACAAGAACTGTCTCTACCAGGAGGTGCACTGGCATGTCCACACCTATGGTCAGATGCAGTGCTGCTATCTGAATGTGACTGATGTCTGCTGGATGAGCTATCCTCACAAGGACACCCAGGAACATGACCTCATGGCATACCACGTACAGGTGTGGACACCTCATCCACTGATGAAGCAGTGGAAGTACTGCTACTATGGGATAGTGATCAGGCATGGCCACATTGGCTACCATCAGATGATGTGGCTGACCTACATCCATGTGGATGCCATACAACTCCCAGCAGATGTTCCATCACAGAGTGCCTATTCTAATGTGTCATTCATCCGATCCATTGAATCAGCAACATGGTGGAAGCAGTCACACATGTCAGCCTGTGCCACACCTACAACCGTAAGCATTTCTTTGGAAGACATTTTGGAACATGCCTGAACCTCCATGATGGCCTTAAATATATGTTGAGAGGCATGAGAAGACACACCTGGATCAGGTGGAAGGTGGACAGTAGGCCTCCTCTGACCAACCCTAACAATCCTCTTGTGTGGCACCTCATCCACACTTTGCCTATGACCAGAGTCAATAGATACAGAAGCTGCAGTAACCACACTACCCTGATCAAGTGTCTCACCCACCACCTGTCCAGTAGCTGAGGACTCAATGGGATGGGTCGGCATAGGCCTACTGGCGGTGTCCGATGGAATTACAGTGGATGGCTGAATGTCATCCTCAGTGTCAGATTCAACTTCTGCACCCCTACCACCTGTACCTGTGTTTGGCCACCATTATCATCAGAGTCTGTCGATACTCTGACATCAGGTGGTAAGAATCTTACACTTTCCACTGTCAGGATCACCTGTGATAATACGCAGCAAACACAGGAAAAAAAATAATGCCTAGGCTACTAAAGTATAATATATGCTAACAAACTAACAGTGGTGCCACTATTACAAACAGTACAGCAATGTGCACAACAATCCTGAAACCCACATCACACATATGGATAAAATAAATATTTCTTTGAACTGCTCATCAGTACTGACATAAAAATGTTTGACTTACAATATGCAGATGATTCTAGAGTTCCTATGGAGGATGGTCCTGGAAGAAGTTAAGCAAAAGATAAGAACATCATCATCACAATTAACAGTAACACAAGGGGTTAAAAGATTTTGCATTTTATATTTCCATTAATGATACTTTTAACAATTGGATGACATGTCCACCCCAAGGCGATGTGTAATCAACCAGAGCGTGTTGTTAATTGTATTAATCTACAACTAGTCTCACAACAAAAATATGTTAAACAGAACTTAAGTATTGCTGTCAATATTTTACTATATCAGAAATATTTAATAATTGAGATAGGTAAGCCTGCCTGCCTGGATGCTCCTTCTGGGACATTCTTTTCCTCCCTGAAACAGCAGCACCAACATCAAGCACATGCTGTTGTGCACTTTCTGCTGAGCTCTCTGGATCTCTGATGGTGGACAGAATCTCTTCATTTGGTGTGAGTGGTGGCTCTGTAGCAACACCACCCATAGCCATCCATCCACAAGCTACTGCAGCGGCTTTCCTCCAGACAGATGAAATCATGTCAGTGGCTCTATGATGCACCTGATCATATGTCCTGCTCTAGCCAGCTACCATGCTTACATCATCCACTATCTGCTGCCAAATTTGCATTTTTCCAGACATAGCCCCATGTTATCTCTCAAGCAGAAAGGTGCCATGTCGCCTAAATACTTTGACAATTGCTTAATTTTCAGGGTCACTGAAGGGTGGTTTGCAGGGATTAGATGCCTGGTGCCATAATCCTAGGTGACATAAAATACAAAAGAAGGATAATGCACATAAGTACCACATAAATAAAAGTCCTGCTTAGACATATAGCACATAAAATGTAGTTTTTCAATAGTATCTACTTTAGAAACAAAAACAGTCAATATAATCAAATTAAAAAACAAGTATTTATGTGGTTGTAACATATTAAAGTCACACACAAAGCAAGATTGGATCCAAAACAAGAAGTGTAACAATAGCAAAGCAAACCACTGTACAAATATTTTGCTTGTGCCAACGCAGAAATGGAACTTGACTCCCCCACCCCTAAAACAACAGGCAAATGGCACATTTTGCTACCAAATCAAAAGGAATAAAACATCAGTGAACTGCTAAAAGTCCTATGAAATAAACTGTCCTAAAAACAAGTGTACACATTTACCGCAGAGCTTTCAATTTTAGGCAATTGCCAGTCACCTCTACCTGTGGTCAGCACTCCCCTAGAAGCATCTATGGGCCATCCTAGAAGGCTAACAGCCCTGTGTCATTGACAGTATATGACATTTACATTTCAGTGAAATAACCCTAGAATAGTGTAAAGAGAAAGACAGTTGTGACACCAGCACTTGTGATGAAAGTTAATAAGTATGAACATCTGAGAAAGTAAAATGCCCTCGTCAGTAAACTTCTAAGTGGTGCATAAGATAAAGTATTTGATAATATATATTTATATATATATATATATATATATATATATATATATATATATATACGTGTGTGTGTTTATGTGTGTGTGTGTGTGTTTATGTATATATATATATATATATATATATATATATATAAATATATATATAGATATGTATATATATATATATATATATATATATATATACACACACACACACACACACACACACACATACATTATATATATATATATATTTTTTTTTCTTCTTCTTAGAGCCATGTGAGCATTTCCAGTATATAACTGAAAAAAATGCAATCGTACCTTGTCAAGATCAGCAGTCTTCTATGCAGATAAAGCCAGAGTAATAGCAATCTCCTTCTGTGTTTTTTTACATAAACAAGTCTCCTCACCTTCAGTTTCTCTAGCTACACGGTTCCCTTTTTATGTGTAGTCTCAGGGCTGTGAGGATGGAGAAGATGCAAATGAGGTGTGAACTCATTAGAATTGCTGAATCCCATTTTTTTTCTATCCATGTAGCTGATGTAAACATAGTGCAGGCAGCCTGTCAGTGTTTGTTGCTAATGCATTGTAACTGTAAATTATTACTTGTAGGGAGAATGAAAGCACAACAGCAATGTACACTCCCTTACCTCCAGTGGATGTGTCAGCAATGGTAGACTTAGAAAGGGTAGAAGCAATTGCATCTGATTTTGAAATGTAAGTAAGCAGCACACATTTCACAGTTTCTGTTCAGTAACATCCAATCTTCCCTGCATTTAAGTACAATTGTTTATTATTGCCATTTAATATCCTCACACATTTTAAGCACAATGATACAAAATGCCTTACAGAATGCATGTCTCAGATTACTGATCAGATAAGAGAAGAATGAGCAACAAACACAAAGAGATAAGATAGAAGCTGCATTTCTGCAAGCAATAGTCATAAATGGTTGTGTGATCACTCATTGCACTCTATCTGAAATTAATACATGTACAAACAACTCAGAAGTGTTCAACTGTCACATGTTTTGTTAATACTGCAGATGATGTTGCAGTTTCTTGTATGCACAATGATTTTCGCTCTCTGTTCCAAAGCTGTTTCTGTGACAAAGAAGGATAACACACCCTTACTGTGTTTTGAAGTTTAAGTTAGAGTTCAAATCAAGACCTGTATAAAATATTTCATGTATACCAATATAACTTTTGTAGAGCTGTTTATTTAACAGATTTCTTTTTTTTCTTCCCCCTAATTTCCCTTTTTTTTATATATGGCTATTTACATGATGCATGGCTTTACACAAATGGGATATGTAAACACTTATCACAAGACTAAAACAAGTTTAGTGGTGCTTATTTAATTTGTGCGATGCTTACCATTGTGCAAAATTGGACTACAGGCCCACACAGGAAGCAGACAGAACACCTGCAGACAGGATGTAGACATTCTAAATATCAAAGAGGATACATTGTTGAATTTTTTTGCTTTCTATCATGCAACACCACTAAGCGAGGTTGCACTGCAGTTAGCAAGCATCTCCAACACCTTCAGCCATAGAACACCTGCAGAGAGGAAGCAGAGAGTCAACAATTTCAGAATGGATACATTCTATTAATTTTGTTGGACACCATGCAATACACACTAAGTGGAGGTGCACAATGATGAACACGCAGAAGTTAATAATCAATAAGGAAATATCCAAGGGTTATTTAGCTATTCCTGTGGCAGCAAGTGTAAGCGTAGAGCTGCAATACAAATGGTCTTGGTTACTAATACAGGAAGTGCAACATATTTTTACTATTGTGACAGCTCAGTTTATAGTAATGAATAGGAAAATATCCAAGAGTTATTCCAATATTCCTGTAGCAACAGGTGTAAGTGTAGTAATGCCATATGCAGGAAATTCAAGACACTTTTAGTGTTTTTCCTTTTCATATTATATTAAATATCACTAATAACAATGTATACATAATTATAAGCAACTATGCATAGCAGTGGAGCTGATATGAATTATATGTATGAGGGATAAGATGACCTTACTGTGTTTTGAAGGTTCAGATGTATGACTGAGGGTATGCTATCTATTATGTTTCTGTAAGTATAATTATGCTATCTGGATTTGGATGGCTTTCACACTTAAATAAGACATATACACAAATTAATGTAGAAATAAGGACCTTTTCAGGTCACACACATACATGGTTAACACCTCAGTCTGTCATCTGTGTTTATAAATAATTTATGAGTATGTCTGAGAAGCTGTTTTTTCTGTGGCAGAGATGGAAAATCATCACTGTGGAAGAAGATGTTTTCCCCTTATGCATAGGTTTGAATCCCACACTGTAAAACTCAATTTTGTCAGTGTATAAAGCAAAATCAAACATGTCAGTCATGAGTGCACATCTGCAAAGTTAAGTTACCTAACAGTTAAGGGAGCACACACCACTCAAACTAATGTCAAGTGTCAGATTAACCTTCCAGTTTTCACAACTGGTTTTCTCTCTGACACTGTTGCTCTCTACTTAACATCGAGCAAACATGGGTGGCATATTTGCTCGGGTTTGTGAACTACCACTAAATGTAATAACAAGAATTGGTGGCAAATCATTATTTGCTATTGCACTTGTTTCAGGTTAGACATGTCTGGTTGTTAGAGGGGAGGGTGCAAAATTTAGGGTACAGAGGTGGGGTATTCAGGAGTCCAGAATCTTTATTGGGCTCCTGGTAAAGCATTACAGCTAACGGCTATTTCAGAGGGACTATACTGACTCCCAGTACAAGTCTAAGGCTTGGAATAGCCTGGCCAAGGCTGTATCCAGTGTGACGGGCATCCTGCACACTAGAGAACAGTATAGACACCACTGTAATGACCTAAAAAGGTATAAGAGGGATACACTCAACCAGTGGTTGGAAGAGTTACAAACTGGCAACATTCCACAGTTGTGTAAGTATGCTAATAAAGAGAATTTATAATACATAGAAAGCTAAATATAGGCAAGACTGATATGCATAATGCTTTTCTTTTCCCTTCTTTTCTTTTCTTTTCATTTCACAGCTAATTCTGAAATTGATGTGAATAGCCAAACCCATGCTGAGCATCTAGGGAGACTGATGGAAGCAAGTGGAATGTATGCAGCACAAGAGAAGTATTATTGTAATTTTAAAAATAAAAAAGTGATTTATTTTCTATATAGTAGTAGCAAAGTAAGCATGCTTAGCCTAACTGTAAAAGGAAGTATACATGTGTCAATCTGTAGCAAAAACCAACTTTAGGAGTTAATTGTAAGACAAGTTAGACATTGTGGGTTCAAATACCACTAGTAAAAAGTATGAAATAGTGCAATCCTTTAATAATATTACAAAAAATAAATTCTACACAAGTGACATAAATGTCCTGCTGTTAACTTTAATCTGTATAATTGGACCAACTGAATGTGCAGTATCTGTCCATTACTAGGATTACTTTGAGAAATCCATATTTATAATTTGTAGTTGTTATGAAGTATATTTAAATGTAGAACTTCAGATAAAATAGTTGTATTATTGTGATAATGCATTGTATGTCACAATTGATAGTACTGATTGTATCTCTTTTTTTCTCTCACCCCAACCCTTTTTTTATTTTCTATTATGTGTCATCAAAATGTCCCCATGTCATCCATCTCCATAAGATCACTAAATGCTTCACAGCACAGGGACGTAGGCCAACTCCAGTGGCTCAGCCTGCCTCCATTCCACCAGATTTGGCACCTATGCCCAGCACATCTAGGACCCAACCTGGCAGTACTGCCTCTGCTGCCCCTGTACTACCTGTGCCCTCAGGTAGCACTACCCTGGTAGCTGGTGCTGTGTTACCCTCCAGGAGTACTGGCAGAGGTGGGGATTTCATCCTTTTCCTGGAGATGCCAGGGTTGTGCGTAGTGTCATGCAAAACACCATTGGTGTATGATTACATCAGATGGAGAGGCTGCTGTCCCACATAGTCCATAGGAGGAGGAGACATCAAGCAGTCCAAAAGCCTGTGGAGTAAGGGGATGGTGATGACAGTCCTGTTGGTGAGGACTAGATTTTCACTGTCCCCTTGTTTGAAGGGCATGGGCTTGTGCTATCCCCTCCCTCATCCCAATTATGGCTTTCCCTAAACTTTTTTGTCCTTCAACTGTCTTGTCTTGTTTGTCCTGCTTGTTTGCATTTGCTTCCTCACCTACCCAATTTACCTGACACAGAAATACCAATGTCCCTTACTCAGCATTTCTCTCTTACTGAAGTAAAAAATACAATGGGCACCTGTCCCACAAAAAAAATTGTCCCATACTTAGCTCTCCACTTCATAAACTTGTCTTCTTGACACACTTGATTTGGTCAAATTGGTCATGCAACATGATTGTGTTGTTGTCACCCCACTTTGTGGAGGTGATTGTCCAAATTCAGGAAATATTCTGTACATATTTTCATTTTACACTTTTGAAGAAATGGATAGCTATGGTTCTTTCCTACCACGTTCCTGCACATTTCTATATTGAATCCCCATTGTTCTTTCCCCCACTTGCCACCATTTCACCACTTTCTTATCTACCCCATTTTAACACCTATAATCTGGTCAAACATAGAACCACACACAACACACATAAGTAACAAAAAAAAAAAAAAAGAGACCGAGCCCTTAACTTTTTGGCCTCTATGCTCTGAGTTTGTCATTGTATACCACAGTCAAGCGGCAGTGAATGGCTATTAACTGGTGTGGTTACCTCTGTGCAATGCTGCTTAAACATGCTGCACCATGTTAATGCACACAGACAGTGAATGTAGCAAAAATAATTGTTTCATTCTATCTTTTTAATCTTTCTGATATAAAAATCGCATTTGCACAGTTTTGCGCAGAGTGCAGTGGCGGTTAGCTAGGGTTAAACTATCGCCGGCACCACTGAGTCTGCTCTCCAGTTTTTCCCTTAGTACTAGCCAGTTCTTCCAGACTTAGCACTCATATCAGAACTTTCAGACTAGCACTTGCCCCAAAAAGAGACAGAAGCACTAAGAAACTATAGTACTTGATCCCCAACAATTGTTTGTAGGGAACAGTTAAATTACTCTCCCCACCAGGTAAATAAGAATAACCCATTCAGGCATGTCCAAGAGCCAGCTCCCAGTGTGCTTTCCTGTGCACCTGATGAATTTGGGCATCCTAAGGCAATGTCACAACTGCCTCATGTACACAGATGACCCTCTCCTCCTACCACAAGACACCAAAATCTGTGAGAGATGCACTTACATAGCTAAACTTGAGGCAAAGCTCTCTACAGTCATGACTGGAACTGACAGTCAAGAGGAGAAGGTACCAACCTGCAGCCCACCACTTACTACACATAGACCCACCATGCATGCAACTGCTAACCTCACACATAGATACAAAAAGACATATTCGGAGGCTTTAAATAAAAATCTGTGGAAGCAACAGAGACCTCCAAAGCAGCAACACAAGTAACCTACACCCACAAACACATTGCAATCATCACATAACCACAAAAACCAGTGTGCCACACAACCACAGCCCCTAAAGCAAAATACCATACCTAACACACTTGTAATAGGTGACTCCATAGTCAGGCACACTGATGTCCCTCTCACCAGGCTGGATAAAGAGAAAGTCACTGTCAGTTGCTTGTCAGGCGCCAGAATCTGCAACATTACCCACGCACTCAGGTTACTCCACAACAAGTACAAATACGACTCTGTCATTGTCCATGTTTGTGTGAATGACCTGAGATGTGCCTCCCTGGGCTACATGAAAAGGGACATAGAAGAGCACTCTGATTATGTAATCAAGGCAGGTATGACCCTAGCCCTGAGTAGCATCTTACCCTCACCAAGTATGATACCACCGTACAAGGAAAAAATGAAATATTTCAACAATTGGCTAAGTTATTGGTGTCATTCAAAGGAGATCCAGTATCTGTCTGCCTGGAATGACATGCTTGATAAGCCTCAATGCTTCACCAGAGATGGCTTGCACCTGTCACCCCTGGGATTCAGGATACTGGCAAAGGCACTTGCCATTCCCATAGTGCCTTTTTTAGGCAAGGCTCAAAAAAACAAATCCACCACAGTAACAAGTACTAGCAATGATAAACTGAGGGTCATGCTGCTAAACACTAGGAGTTTAAACCTCAAAATGCACTCTCTCAAGGCACTCCTCAACATGGAGAACATCGATATTTGTGCAGTAATTGAGACCTGGTTCAAGGCTCAAGAGAGCACCCCAGCGATTCCAGGCTACAACTCATACCACACATTTAGGTCACAAAACCCAGACCGAAATACAAAGGGAGGAGGCGTATCCATATTTATTAAGGATAACCACAACTCCAGACTAGTTGCAAAGTATGATGTCAAGGAGATCCTACAAGTGCAACTGACAATGGGCAAAACTGCAATACAGATTATAGCTTGCTACAGATCACCTTCCCTGCCCCAAGACACTCACTCTGCTTTCCTCGAGGTATTGGAAAACATGAGAGTCCAACTAAACACCCTTATACTAGGTGATTTCAATTACCCAAACATCAATTGGGAAAACTATGAAAGTATGAATATCTTTGCTCAGTGCTTCCTGGAATACATTAACTCCAATTATCTGGACCAGCTTGTAAACACCCCCACAAGAGGTAAAAATATACTTGACCTGGTCATCACCAACATGGGGGAGAAATGTTCCACACCTGCAGTAAATTCCTCATTGGTCATATCTGACCATAAACTCATTACCCTAGATATCCACATACCACCACCATCCTCCGTCCCAAAGGAAACCATGGTGAAAAACTTCCCCAAAGTGAACTTTATGCTACTCAAGACAGAGGTGGCAAATTTAGTTACTCCCAAGCAGAATGTCAAAATGACTGAATCTGCTATATCCTACACAAAAGCACTCTACAAGCACCTACATGAGTGTATGCACCGTGCTATCCCAAACAAGACCAAGACCCACTCCTCTAAAAAGAGGAAACCAGTCTGGTGGACCCCGGCCATAAACAAGCTCTATAATAGAAGGAATAAATTACTGCAAAAAAAGTAAATCCCAGGAATGGAGGGGCTCCCTGAACAACCTTAGCGAAAAACTCAGAACCCTCATAAAAAACTCTAAGGCGTGATTTGAAAGAAAAATCACAGCAGACACCAAAGACAATCACAAAGCATTTTTTAGCTATGTTAAAAACCTTAATAGCAACTCTCAGATCTGCTCCGAGCTACAGCATAATGGTTCACAATTCACAGGACCAACTGACATTGCCAATATATTGGCAGATAGGTTCTGTGCAAACTTCACCCCACCCTCTCCACCCAAAGGGCTCATATCCATACAAGCAGATTGTGCTGCCCCTAAAATCACAGACACCCAGGTGAAAACAGCACTCTCCAAGGCAAGAAACACAGCATCCATGGGACCAGACAGCATCTCAGGCTGTGTACTACATGAGCTCCAAAATGAATTGACCCCTCATCTTAATACCATGTTTAAACACAGCCTCACCTCAGGCTATGTGCTCACAGAGTGGCACATGGCAACAGTCATCCCACTCCATAAAGGAGGTGCAAGCACTGACCCCAGGAATTACAGCCCCATCAGCCTGATGAGTCTCGTCTGCAAGGCCATGGAGCACATCATCATGGAACTCATAAATAACAACACTGGTAACCTACAAACCCTAGACCCCACCCAATTTGGGTTCATAAAGGGAAGGTCATGTCTCCTAAATCTGGTTGAGACCTTCGATACCATTTCCCACTCAGGAATTATAGACAAATTCACCAACCTAAATATAAACGCATACGTTACAAGATGGGTCGCTAACTTATGTAGATATCTATTCTTACTACAGTCAACTAGTATGGGTATGTAAGCCATTCACAAAACAAACTATAAAATCCAAAATGGCAATAAGTGTAACGAAAAAAAACAGCAAAAACCAAAAACACTCTGTGACAGCAGAAGAACAACTCCAGAACTCAAAATAGCATAGCAAAGTTTAATCAACACTTTCGTTAAAGCTTCTTCAGAATAACTACACATTAAAATCAAGCTGTTTAAATAAACTCCATTCTAATTAAAATACACCAATCATTCAATTAGTGAAATTTAGCAAGATCCTAATCACAATGGTAACTTCCTTTCTTCTAAAAAACATTTGATGTTTATACTTTCATTCAGCCCGGGCAGACTGTCGGCACCCAACGTTAATTGCCATAAAGTCTCCTTCCTTTCAACCCTGATTTTGATGTTTCCCCCTCTCAAGTCTTTACCAATATATTCTAAAATAGAAAAAGAAAACTTTTTAAACATAGTGCACACCAAAGCATGCCTATATAAAGTATTATTGGTATCTTTAGTTTTGATGGCATAACAGTGGGGTTTATTCCGAGTAAACATGCTGACTTAGCCAATACTTTGCTTTGTTGAACTTAAAATTATATGCAAGAAAATTGAATTTGGTGTTTGTTCTTAAAGATGTTGATGTTATTTCTAATGTTATTATTAGAAAACCTTCCATCTTTAATCCATTACATAACACTATAAAAGTTTTTGAGATGCACTGTTCTAATGAAATTAGATCTTTATTAGTGAACAAACCTGCACATTCTTTTTTCAACTTATCAAAGGAAGAAAGTAAGGCCCTTACTGAGTTGATCAGCAGAACTGATTTGAGATTCATGAAGGCTGATAAGGGGGTTGGTTTGGTGTTGATGTACACCGGGGATTATGTTAAAGCTATGGAAACTCTTTTAAATAATCCTGAAGAATACCATGAGGTTAGCTATGATGTTATTGATCAAAGTTATAATTTTATTAAATATGCGCTACATGATTTTTTTATGAATGGCAAGCTGGCTTCTGAATTATATGATTATTTTTCAGTTGATCATCCTAGGGTAGGTGTTTTATTTGGAATTCCCACAGTACATAAAAATGCTCCCAACCCCCCTATTCGGCCTATTGTCTCTTCTGCTGGAAGTATTACTGAGTGGATTTCCCTATACTTGGATAAATTACTCAACCCTTTAGTGCAAGTTTTGGCTTCATATATAAAAAACTTTTGGTATTTTTTAGAATCTGTTAGATTGTTTTATTTGAAAGTGGTATCCTCAGTGATGATAATAATCTGTTTCTACTAACTGTAGATGTGGTCTCTTTATACACTTCCATACCTCTCGAATTGGGGTTGGAATATGTTGCTAATTTTTTTGAAAACGTACACAGTGTGGTCTGAGAGTTTAGTGAAGACCTATGTTTCATTGTTAGAACTTATGTTGGAGAACATTTTTTTGTATTTAATAGGAAATATTATCAACAATGAAGAAGAGTTGCTATGGGTGCCACAGTTGCTCCTACCTTCGCAGGTTTAGTCATGGCCTGGTGGGAAATGGAATGTTTGCCAAGTATTTTTTTAGCTAAGGATATTTTATTTTATTGTCGTTTTATTGATAACTTGTTTTTCATTATTAAAGGATCTGAAAAAAAAGCAAACATTTTTAGAACAGTTAAATAAAAGTAATAATTTTTTGAAATCACATTAAGTAATTTACGGCACCAGGTCAATTATCTAGATGTGGTGCTTACTTGGCATACAGTTGAACAAGGTTTTGCCAGTAAGATATATATAGGAAAGAGACCTATGTAAATAATTATTTACATTATCAGAGTAACCCTCCTGCTTTCATGAGATGGAACATCCCGAAAGGACAGTATATTAGAGCCTCTGGGTTAACTAGTAATGATGAGGAATTTTTTATAGAAACAGCATTTATTAGCAGTCTATTTTAGCTAGAGGATACCCAGATATTTTATTAGCTAATTTGGCATCTGAACTTTAGAAGGAGATCCATGGATTTTCCATCCATTTTGATTCATGGTTTAACAGCAAAAATAACAACCAGTGATTCAAGCAATGACCTTTCATTAAATTTGCCCAAATGTGTTGTGGATATGTCTGTAAACAGTGTCATGATGAAAAACATAATCACTAACAACTGAAAAATAATTAGTGGTAATAGTGATTTGTCAAGTATTCTGGGGAAGGCTCCTAGTTTTGTACATAAAAAATCTGGCAGTCTGAAAGATTTATGACAGCATGACGACATGGTTATCCATCTTCCTAGGTCAGATAAATCTAAAGGCACTTACAAATGTTTAAATTGCTCTGCTTGTAGGTTTATCTATGAAGGGCCATATATTATCCTTACACATTTAGATCGTAGTATTGCTGTAGCTGGTAGGTTTACCTGCAATACATCAAATGTTGTATACATTGCTTTATGCTCTGGGTGTATGGCATTTTATATAGGTGTGACCATTAGACAGCTTAGTAAATGTATCAAAGAACACTGTTATGCCATCAAAACTAAAGATGCCAATAATGCTTTATATAGTTATGCTTTGGTGTGCACTATGTTTAAAAAGCTTTCTTTTTCTATTTTAGAATATATTGGTAAAGACTTGAGAGGGGAAAACATCAAAAACAGGGTTGAAAGGAAGGAGACTTTATGGCAATTAAGGTTGGGTGCCGACAGTCCGCCCGGGCTGAATGAAAGTATAAATATCAAATGTTTTTTTAGAAGAAAGGAAGTTAACGTTGTGATTAGGATCTTGTTAAATTTCACTAATTGAATGATTAGTGTATTTTAATTAGAATGGAGTTTATTTAAGCACCTTGATTTTAATGTGTAGTTATTCTGAAGAAGTTTTAACAAAAGTGTTGATTAAACTTTCCTATGCTATTTTGAGTTCTGGAGTTGTTCTTCTGCTGTCACAGAGTGTTTTTGGTTTTTGTAGTATGGTTGTGTGTTTGTGCACTTGCTTGATATTAGAGAGAGCATGTGGGACATGCTTTTACCATCTTCTTCTCACCAGACACTGCTGATGTCATCATCTATAAAGTGCTGTATGACACTCCAAGTCAGACTTTTGCTGTGGCACATGCATTAAATACAGAGTTCTCTAGTTGGTATACTTAGATAGGCAGGGGTTCTGTTCTCACTGCAATCAACAGCGGTGTACGTGTGTTTGTGAACTTGACATTAGAGCAAGCATTTTACACCAGCATGTGAGACACTGCTATTACCATCTTCCTCTCACTAGACTCTGCTGATGTCATCAGCTATAGCTGATTTGTGGATGTGCAGTATTTCCATCAGGTCAGGGTCAGCGACTGGTCTGTACACCAATCACAAGTCACCTCATCTTATATGATACAGACTAAAGTGACAGGGCTTTAAATCTATCCACATATGTCATGGCATGGTTTGTAAGCCCTTTATTTTCTTTGTGAGGAACCCCTGCAATCTCTCCAGCTGCTGCAGGTGTCTGGTGAAGTACATGAAAAATGGAGCATTGTACTCTACTAGTGTTCTGATGGGGGTTGAGCACAGTTCTTTTATAACATCCTCAGATCTGGATATGATGGCCTGACTTATGAGATACATGATATAGCTGTTCCATATTACTGTGGAAACCTGGTGGTTGAAGTTCAGATTGCTATCTATGTGTGTTCCCAGGTCTTGCACCACTGGGTTTGAGCATATGGGGTGTTGTCAATGCTATAATTAGTGAGAAATTCCACTTTGAAGAAGGCAAAAATAAAGACACATTTTTGCATTAATTGGTAAACCATGTGACTTTGGCACCAATCATTTTTCTGTATTAACCCCTCCTGTAATATGTTAATGTCACTAGTGGATTCAATGATTGCACCCAATATACAATAATCAGCAAACTTGGTAAGCCAAAGGCTGTATACTTTAGCCTGGACTGTCAAGAAATAGTTTCCAAACAGTAAAGGGCCTAGCACACATCCTTGGGGTATACCAGTGGTAACAGCATTACTGATAGATGTCGATTCACCAACTTTCACAGTATGTGTTCTGTTGGTGAGCCAATTGGTTAACCATCTAGTGATGTACGGGTTAATTCTCAGCTGGGAGAGTTTCTCAATGATATTTGAGTTGGGGATTAGCTGCCTTTCAGAGAACCTAGACCTGATCAAGATAGGCAGTATGTACTGTCTTATTTTCATCAAGGCCTATCATGCACAAACAGTGGTCTGTGACAACATTGCAGATTGCCTATAGCATGACTCAGAACATACACCTACCTGACACAGTTGGAGGCACAGTTCAACACACCCTCCAGATGGAAAATGTCACTGTAGAAGGGTGTACATCAACATGCATCCATCTGAGTTGGGGGAACAGCACTTGATGCATGCATGCATTGACCCATCATGACTCTCCTCATCTGTGAGGTAGACCAACATGTAATCAGGGACCTTTTCTGAATGGACACTGACTATATCCTGGCTGTGTGCAAAAGACATGTGTGAGTTGTTGATGCTACATCCATGTCTGTTACATCTGTTAGATGTCCTCAAGAAGGTCATTGAGGACATGCATGATGAGGACACTATCATCTTGAGGAACTTGACCAGGCAATGGGATTTGACACAAATCCACACTGAGGTATTAACTCAACACTGTCAGTAGTGTCCATAAATACCTATATCACCAAGTGGGTAGACCACTTGATTACATACATGGCATCTAAATATGTTGAAATGTGTCAAGTGACCTATATACGAGTCCAGTGATCAGGTCCGTATATCAGAACTGTCTGTTAGGCCCTTTCCTACCCATTAGTCAAGTCACAGATGTCAAGAATGACATACCCATCCCATGTCCAAACAGCTGTGTGGAGGACTACAGATTGTGGCCAATCATTGACTCCAACTGTGATATTAGTATAATACAGACGATGTCAACACACACCAAAGATTGTTGCCACAGCCATGAAAAAAACATGAGATGACACAAAAACATGGGGGATCTGTTACGTTATAAAAACAAATACACAACGAAATGATAATGTATACATGACACCCCTATGAGCAGACCAAGTGGTATGTGACCCATGTCCTCAGGTAGATGGTAAGTGGAACATCCACCAACATGTGGTCACACTGCTGACTATGCCATTGTATGTAACACAACTCCTGAATATGTGCAGGACATCCACATCAAAGGCCATAATACCTCCATAGTTCACAGCCTTCATCACACCAATAACGGAATACAATGCACCCTTCTTCATGTTCCTCCCAACACATCTTTCAATGATGTATAACTGAGTGTACCAACTTTACCACAGTGAGCTCCTACACATCTTATTGTCCATACCTAGGTATTCTTTTTGTTGTATAAGCATTACTGTCTGATGGTGCGGAACCCCCATCAAGGTGTTATACCAGATGCATGTGTGATACCTGTTCCAGTGATGCACACAGTACATACATTGCTGTTTGATAATATTGATGGCACGGATTACATTCATGATGGTGTGGATATTGCCATATGTATGTCATGCACACCAGTCAACTAGCCAGGACTTATCATAGTGCCACATATAGTTATAGCAGTGTCCCTCCTAACACCTCCAGCAGTTGTTACAGTGTCAGGATAGTGTAATTGATTACCCTCATAGATTGCTGACATGTCATAATATTTGTACAAATGTGTTCAAGCAGAACCATCTATGATGACTCAGAATCACTTATGGCATTTCAGAAACATGGGGTTAATAATGGTATTATTCTGATATGTCCATGATTGTGCATTCTTCTGTTTACTGCTGCCAATTAGACTGTAATTGTGTTCCACTTGGTGGAAACTTCTGCTGACATTCCAGTCATATTCAGGTAAATCAGTCTGCATAGCTTCATAATGTGCACCTAACCCCATTTGTATATAACATCCCTGATAGATGTCCTCTTCAATGTTCATGTCATGATGCTTAGATCACAAAGCTATATTCTCCATTGTTATGTCACCTTGTCTAACAATCACATAATATACATTTTCACTGCACAGTCTGTACTGTACCATGTCGATATGTGATTAGTCTTCCTGCTACAGCTGTCTTCCATTTACATGCCCTCATCTGCTGTACATTACAATGTTTCACCTGTCCTCTTTCCCTCTGTTCATTTAAACAATTCATCTGTGTCCCTATTCAATACACACACTTCCTCTGACTGTTTATTTTAAATGGCAGTCCATATACCATTACGGATCATTTACACAACTTTTGTTCCGAATGCCTGAAATGGGAATCCGCTATACTTTGCACTGTACACACTGTCCTGTAATGGGTTTGGACCATATACATTGCTATTTTGTTAAACCTGGTAACCATTGAGGCATTCCACACAATCCTACAAACCTAGTTTGACTGTAGGTAATCAGGTCTACATGTCTCCTGCTATCCATGTTGCTTTACACAGATTCCTGGCTGGCAACTCTATTGCTAGCCATGCAGACATGCTTGTTTACATTTAAACATGATGCATGGCTAAAATATGTAAATCAGAGCTACTGCACACCATGCAAATTATGTAAACTCCATATAGGCTCCGTGTGATGCCTACATAAGGTTTATTGAATCCCACTGTAAACTCATTATTGTCATTATTTATGGCTGGATTCAATAAACCCTACATGGCTTCCTCACACCGTGTTCACTTCACAGTGTGATGTGCACATGATTGCATGCTGATTTGTATTCAGTAAATGGTTCTGCATGAAGTGTATTGCTACGCAAGCCAGGTAAACACAATGGAATGTTAATTAGGGCATAAGCAGCTTAATTATATACTAATCAACCAATCCAAGATGGCAGAGCTATTCAGCAAGCTATAAAGCAATTGTGTACATTTCATGCAGCTATTTGCCCTGTACTCCAAAACGTTTTTCTAATACAGCCACTGAAACTACACAGGAAAGAAAGAATGAAAAAATGTTAGTGGCTGCTGCTGTTCTTATTCATGTGTATGTGCAACAGGCTGAAGTCTATGCTGCTTCTGCTGCTTATATACCTTGGGAAGGTGGAGAAGGATGTTTAGACCCCATTTAACTTTTCATGGTTTGCATGAAGTGGAAATAGTAGAGCACTACAGGGAAGATAGAGACATACTCCAGGAACTCTGCAACTTCTGTCATCCTCACGTGAGACCATGGACAAACCAAGGGGAACTAGTACCTGCGGAGACCAAGGTATGTGCAACAGTTAGAATTTTAACTACCTTTCAGAGACCCACAGGGGACATTCTGTGGGTGTCACAGGCACCAGCACCCATGATTCTATACCAATTCCTGAATGCTATGCTACAGCATGCCAGTGACTCTCTCTCTCTCTCTCTCTCTCTATATATATATATATATATATATACATCTATATATATTTCCCCAGTACTCTTAAGGACAGAGCTAAAACTATGCAGGAGTTCTACCCAATAACATACTTCCCCTGAATTCTTGTATGTGGTAGACTGCATCCACACTGAGATCAAATCATGACCAGGGGAATAGGGTAGGGTCTACATCAACAGAAAGGTGTTCTACTCCCTTTACTGCCAGTTCATGTGTAATGCTAGGGATACCATCCTGAGTGCATGTGTGCTAGAAACCATGGAAGTTACCACAACTCCCATAAATGGCATACCTCTCACCTCTACCAGAGGTTTTCCAGGGGTGATGTTCCACAAGGCCATTTACTGGGGGATGCAGGGTATGATTTGGAACTATGGCTGATGACTCCCATCAGAAATGCACACATCCACAGAAGAATGCTATAATGAGGCACATACTCAAACAGTAAACATCATAGAGCATGTGTTTGTGGTGCTGAAGTCACAGTTTCAGTGTCTAGATACATCAGGGAGGCTGCAGTATGATCCCAGTACTTGTGTCAAAATTATTACAGTCTGTGCTATCCTGCACAATATCATCCTCCAAAAACAGCTGCAGCAGGAACACCAAGGGCTAGGAGCACAAGTTACAGCACCAGTGGCATGATCACCACATCCACATGCAGGTGAGGAGTCTGAAGGGGGAACGCTCAGCTGCTGTGGATGTAGGTATCTTTAGGTGTTCACAATATGCATTAGTGCACATGCTGTGTGTTTAAGGGGTACACCTTTCATCCTGTGCACATACATAGAGTAGAACTGATGCCAGACAATGCTTACAACCTTTACTTGCCTGTGTAATGGCTGTGTACTGCAAACATCAGACAGATTTAGCCCCAAATGACAATTGTAACTACAGGACTATCAAGGTAAGTGTGGAACCTGTAAAGAAAAATAAATGTGTAAGAACATGAATGAATGGCAGATATCTGCATAACTGATACTTGTAAATGTACCTAAGTAGAATATGTGTAAGTTGTCCAGCAATGCCATCAATATCTGACATCTATAATATATACTTATGAAGTTTACCAAATAACCTGCCCCGTGCAACTAAAATATCCACTATAGAAATTACAGTCCAGATTCTAATTATCCTTACATTCTCACAAGTGGAGTAATAAGCATGACTAAAAACAGTCTCCTCACCTCACTGTTCTCTAGCTACATGGTTAGTTTTTTTATATTGTAGATTCAGCTCTCTGAGCACTTTGAAGATGCAAATGAGATGCAAACTCATTACAAGTGTTGAATACCAAACTTTTGACTTTATGTAGCATATGTAAACATAGTGTAGCCTCTACACCATTCTTAGGTGCTAATGTAATTCACAGACAACCTTCCCTGAAGTGGGTGTGTGTCAGTGAGGATACAATTACAAAGTGTGGAACTAACTATGGTAGGCTTTTAAACAAAACCAAACACCTATTATGTATACTTCTTTGACCTAATAGCACAGTTCCCCACCTAAAGTGAAAACTACTGTTCACTGTTATATATTTGTATCACAACTTGAGCAAAAAGTGAAAGGATGTGCACTAGAGATTATATGTTTGATAGTAAAGCAGAGATAAGGGAAGAATTCCCAAAATGCAAAGAGAAGACAGAGATGCAGTTTTGCAAACATATTCATAAATATTATGTGATCACTCAAAATATGTTCTTTACATATGTACAATTGACTGAGAATGTTCAACTCTATGAATTATTTAATACTGGATATGAAATGTGAATTGCTTGAATATACATTATTTGAGCATTATTCTAGAGTTGTCTCTTTAGCAAAGCGAGATAACCCACTACAACTGCATTGTGTAAGTGCAATAGTCTGATGGTTCACATCCAGACCTGTTTAACCTTTGTTCACCTTTTATGACTTTTTTCTTTACAATGTGTGCAGCATGTGGCATAGAGTAAACACAGTTCATTGTTTAAAGAAAATGAGAACAATTTAATTTTATTCGACTCATAAAGCACAACTATGTTTAGTGGCATTGTTTGGCAATGAGCACCACAGATGGTAATGTCTGCAGAAATTCCCTCTATTAGCTGACTGTCTTTGTGGCATAAGGTGTAAATACAGTGAGCTAAAACAGAGGTAAAGCAGCATTCAATTCCCACTTATAGTGAGGGGGTTGTAATGAGTACTTACACAAGCAAAGTGTGTTCACTACTGCCATTTTCATTTGGCATTGCCTACCTGAGCACAAACACGGTACACTGCTTAAGGAAAACAGTGAAACATTCAATTTGGTGTGTCTTCCTCTGTGCAAACAGGTTTGCAAGCAATGCATGGCTGTCAACACTGTGGACAGTACTGAGTGGAGAAAATATGCCTGATGCCTGGTTTTCCCTGCGGCATCAGGTGTAAGTGCAATGAGTTTATGGTCAGAACAAGGGTTTAAATCAAACAAACTCTACATTTTAGTAAGGGTGTCACACTGTCATTGATCCCAAAGCTTTAATTATAAAAGTCATACTACATACTAATAGCTATGTATAGTAGTTTGATTGACAGAAAGGTATAATTACTTCTTGCATACACATACTTTTGTAAGTATCATATCTCAATAATGACTGTCATATGACCTCCAGCTGATTATATATATAGCTGGTTTAGTATGACAATGATGACTATGTGATAGAAAATGCAGTTACACATGTCTGATGGACACAGTAGTTTACTGACCATTTCCATAACCCAGCTATAACTGTAAAACCAAGTGTATTGAGAGATATGTATCATAATTCCAATCACTATTAATAAAGTCATACAAGTATATCCATTTCCAATATATTGTCAAAAAATAGTCCTGCATCACACCTGAGAATGCATAAGCCAGGACTACTTAATGTTATACACATACAGGCTTAATTGAAGTATAAGCAACAGTCACTCTTTAAGCTGTATATTTTTAATGATAAGGACTGACATCCACTTCTTCTGTGACAATGAGAAATAATTGCCTGTGTGAAAATATATGCATTCCCCTTTACATAGGTTTGAATCCCAACTTGTATAAATCACTTTTAACAGTGTGTAAATCTCAATAAAATATGTGGCAAGTCCTCCTACCATTTTCTCCAAAGTCAAGGCTTAAAAGTCAAGCCACTGAGTGTTTCATTGTTGACCAATGGACAATCGCAATAATTTTTGGGAGTGTGAAAGCTCTATATCTGGGACAATAATAAATGGCTGTTTATTGTGATAAAGAATGAATGTGACATATCATGGTTCTAATCGTCTCTTTTCTTTTTTGTCTCACCCCATCCTTTATCCCTCTGTTTCTCTCTCTCTCTCTTTTTTAGGTTATCTGGAAATACACCATTCTGATGTCATGCCTTTCTGTCAACAAAACAAATGCATTTCAGTACAGGGAGGTGAACCAACCACTGCAGCTCAGCCTGCCAACCTACCACTGGCTGCCACACCTGCACACAGCACCTCTGGGACACAACCAGGCAGTACTGCCTCCGCAACCCTAACCTACCTGCTTCATCTTCATCAGGTAGCAGTGCTCCAGCTGGTGGTGCAGTAGCATCCTCCAGGAGTACTGTGGAAGGTGGTGATTTTGTCACCTTTCAGGAAGTGCCAGGGATGATAGTGTGAGATCAAACAGAGAGTGGCCTTGGTGCCCACATCAGCTGAGTGGAGAAGGTGCTTCTAAAACTGGAAAAAAGACTCACATGTCAAGAAGTCTCACAGGCAAATGAGGAAGGGACCAGTGATAACAGTTCTGAGGATGAGGACTAAATGCTCACTGTTCCCTTGCTTGATAGGTATATGCCGGGTTCAGGTGCCTAGGCAGCGAGACATTTCCCTATGGTACATTTGACTGGGGACACATGGCTGAAGTGACATTCAGCTGCAGAGAAATATGGCTCTTTGCAAATTCCCTGTGGGCAAAGAGAAGCACACCCTGCCATGCTTACAGCTTTAATAACCAAATGAATGGTGGCAGAAGAAGTGATGAGTGTTGTTCTCAGTGTACAGTACATACTTATGTAACTACAACATGTAGAAGTGTGCTACAGCATGGAGGAAATCATGCAGGATACTGTAGTCACATTGATGCTCCAGTATGTGTTTTAGATAATGTTCCCTAGACACTGTGAAGGGGGTAGTGATCCACACACTCCAGTTATAAAGGCACTGCCCATTGTGCACTGCATTTGTACTGCCAGTGACATGCCCTCTGGCCAGCCTGCTGTTGATGCCTGCCATATTGCTTGCTGTTTTATGTTCCGTTGGGGACCATGGACATTGTTTTCCCCCTGTGCATTTGGTTACTGAAGTTGTGGGCATGCCAGCATATGCTTCTCTTTGCCCACAGGGAATTTGCAAGCAGCCATATTTCTCTGCAGCGGAATGTCACTTCAGGCATGTGTCCCCAGTCAAATGTTCCACAGGGAAATGTCTCACTGCATAGGCGCCTGAACCCTATATGCCTCCAATGTCCCCTACCTATCTTCTTGAAACACTTGATTTGGTCCAATTGGCTACACAATATCATTATATGTTGTTGTCACCCATCTTTGTTGTGGTGACAGTCCAAATTCATCAGTTTTTTTTCTACCTGTGTACATTACTGTGGTGAAGAAGTGGATATCTCTGGTTCTCTACCAATACCCTCCTGTGAATGCCTGTATTGTTTCCCCTTTGGTTCTTCCCTCTGCTTGCCTCCACATTTCACCACTTTCCTATCAACCCCATTTTCACACATTTAATCTGGTCAAAAACAGAATCACAGACAACATACATGGGCAAAACTGGCCCATAAAAAGCCTTCACTTTTTGCCCACTGCATTTATGTGGAGTTTGGCATCGTGCACCAATGACGAACAGCACTGAATGGGTATTCAAATCATATTGCAAAACCTGGGAAGTTTTTGCCATCAACTGCACTAGTCTTATTTTTATGCGATACTGTTTAAGCTCAATGCACGAGAGGAACACAGAGTTAAGGCATAGTAAAGGCAATACTCTGAAATAGTTACTCTGACAGTTCTTACACTGCTGGATGTAATAAATTGCAACTTCCCATGTGGACTGTGGATGTAAATCATTTGACTGAAAGCTGTTTTTGCCCATAGCATTAAGGGTTTGAGTCAAGATGCATCTCATTTCTTAATATGATGTTATATGTCTATGATATTTCTGATCACCCACATCTTAACATTTACCACAGTTATGAGATCTTATGGAGATATATTGAATACTTGTCAAAAAAGAATATTTGAAGTGACATCCAGCCCCACAATTATGAGATATTTATCCAGCCTTGTTCTACTTGTCATAAGCCTGTTGTTCCTCTCCTAACTGTTCTTTACCCCCATATGAGTCCCATCATGCTACAGAGCATAGCAGCTTAATAATGAGAACACACCAAAAACATGTCCATGAATGTTCCATTACAGCAAACATTGTCATGTGTACTTCCATCTCTCTTTATATTCACCCCTTCACTCCCACCCCTCTTTATGAGTGTGTTATCTACTAGGCTGATGGATGTAAAGGTCATGGTTTCTGCATACTGCCATGACTCTGCTGATGGGTAATGCCAATGTGTTACCTTGATTCAATACATTATTTATTTATTTATTTTACATTTGTTAACCGGGAGAGTCCGACTGGATACATGTCCATTTTCAGCGGAGGCCCGGGGAGAAAAGCTCCAGGTACATAACAGACATATGAACATTGTTAATGCAAAAAAGGAAGATAGTTGAGTTCTAAATACAATATAAAGATACATCACATCTTGGGAAAAAAAAAACAGCAGCATATAAAAAAAAAACATAGGCCAGTTACAAAGGCGAGGCGCCTTGTTAAAAAGCGGTTAAGGATAGTGAGGTAAGAGAAGGGTAAATGATAGTGGTTAATCAGGTTTGGAACAGGGACATTGCCAGAGAGTATTGAGATGGGGTTTAAGCTTTTTTTTGAATTGTAGGAGTGAAGGTTCTGAGGTGAGTATGGTCGATAGGGAGTTCCACATTTTACCTACAAAGTTTGAGAATAGAGAATCCCCAGCAGAATTATTGGCTTTGGTAGTTTGAGCTAAGATCTTATTGGAGGAGTGTAAAGATTGCAGGTTAATATAGGGGTGAATGATGTTTTTCAGAGCTGGTGTTTTCTCTGGGTGATACAGTATCTGGTGAGCCGTTTTGAGTTGGTTGAAATGGAGTTGGCTGGAAAACTCTAACCACCCTAGTTGCTTCAAGTTAGTGCAGTGGTGCATTCTAAAGGTGGAATTTGTGGCAAATCTAGCTACGTGATTGTAACAAGAAGCAAGTTTGTTAAGGGTTGTCTTGTTTAGGTTTGTAAAAAGGGGGGAGGCATAGAAAAAGTTGACAGTAGGTGTGTGCTGGCAATTGTAATTTTAGCGTGAGGAGTGAGAAAGTGTTTTACTTTATAGAGAGAGCCAAGCTTTTTATTGACGGTTTTGATGGTTAGATTGAAATGGGTGTCAAATTTAAGGGAGTTATCAATGGTAACACCTAATAGCTTTGTGTGAGCTTCTGGTGATATAGTGATTCCATTGGAGGATGTAATAGAGAAGGTGGGGGGAAGAGTCTTGTTAGTGGGTGAGAAAGTAAGTAGTTTTGTTTTGTTGGGGTTGAGAACTAGTTGACGACTTGAGAACCATTTTTCTATTAGGTTGAAGGTGTCTTGGGTTGAAGCAGTGAGGTCTGCCAGGTTGGAGGCAGTGCTGATGATAGTTGAATCATCTGCATATTGAATGCATGTGGCATGAGCGGTGATTGTGGGCAGGTCATTAACAAAGATGGTGAAGAGAAGAGGGCCAAGAATAGATCCTTGGGGAACTCCAAGTGTAACAGGTAGGCATGTGGATAATTTGTCCTGCCATAGAACAGCCTGTTGCCTATTGGACAGGTAGGATTGGAACCATTTCAGCGTGGAATTGCTGAGTGATAGTTTTTTTAATGTATGGAGGAGTTGAATGTGGTTCACCATATCAAAGGCCTTGGAGAGGTCTAAGAAAAGAGCAGATGATAGTTTATTATTGTTTCTGAAGTTATTGATGGTATTAGAAAAGGATAGTTGGGCTGATGTGGTACTGTGATTTGGCCTGAAGCCATGTTGGAAGTTGGCTAGAATTTTATTTTTGGTGAGGTGTTCCATCAGTTGTTTGTGGACACACTTTTCCATGATTTTGGCCAGGGGTGAGAGTATAGCTATAGGTCGGTAGTTGGTTAGCTCTAGTGAGCTACCACCTTTATGGTGAGGAATAATGTGGGACATTTTCCATATGGAGGGGATAAAGGCTTCTGACAAGGTACGGTTTATGATTATAGAGACGGGATAGGAAATGGCCTCAGCTGCTTTTTGCAGGAACTCAGCTGGGAGAAGGTCAGCTGCTAGCTTATCATTGCTCATACAGTGTGCAAGTTTTCAAAATCTGCTGTAAGAGTCCCTTTGTGTCATGTTGAAATTATGATGAGATGTAAAAAAGTACGTTTGTATCTTGTCAAGGACTATAAACCAGATGTAGGGGATGGTCTTAAAGATTGTTTCCAGAGGTCTCTTTCCAGTGTATTTGTTGCCTCTCCATCTGTCTACCTCCTTCTTCTACAAACATATGATACATCTGCCAATCAAGTAAACTGTAAGGTGTGCCACAATTAACATAACTATCAAAAATCAATTCCCACATGGCATCATTATATTTCAGATGCCCCACATCTCCTTCTAAAAGATGCATAGGGATGTTCTAATTATTGTCACTTTATCTCTCCTCTATCCTTATCTCATGAAATTCATGCTACAGAGCAGGACATATTCTGAATGAAAAGACATGTCATGCCAACACACCGTTAGGATGTTCATGAATGTGCCAGGATACCTTCTACATCCTCTACAGCACTGTGTCTGTCATCACCTCCTCTGTCTCATCAGAATATACTGTAGCATCTTTAGCAGGAAGATGAATGAAATATTCATTTAATATGATGTGGAAACTGTCCTTACTGTGAAGAAGCATACTGCACACACTTTTCAGGATATCCATCCCTACAAAATAGTTAGTATATCTGTGGAGTCATATTAATCATTTCAAAAGATGCACTACCCCTTGTCATTTGTAGCAGGCTGTACACACAAAGAACTTGTGATTTGTAGTGAGGCCTGCAAAGCAGCTACTAGTTCAGAAATGTATTGATGTAGGTATTACTGGTACAATTTGGGGAAGACACATACTTTGGAGCAGACATTGATAGTCACGTTTGCAGTCCTGATCACATTTACTTAACTAATGACATCCTGACACCATTTGTAAGAAAAGAAAATGAACTAGATTTGAACCCCGACTCACCTGTGCTTTAACTAGACACTTACGGCTCTTACATCCTGTGCCACAGAGGATTTGCTTGACTTGCTTGTCTCTGCCTGACTATTGCTGATTGCTGAATTTGATTTTAGATTGATGTTATTCATTTAAAGTTTAGCTACTTCTATTTTTTTATCTTTTTCTTAAATTGCATTTTATTGTGTATGCTTTTTTTTGGTGTTGGCTAGGGTCAGTTAGAAAATAATTATTTTCAGACAGTGAATAACATCAAGCTAATTAGTGGGAGGAACTGAAAAATAACATTCCCCATTTAACTACAAATACTGAGTGGCATCTTTAATTAGCTGTGGTGTTTGTTTGACTTATTTATTGACATTATTATTATTGATTTGATTACCAGGAAATTCTGATTGGGTCGGAGCCCATTTTCAATGGTGGCTGGGGAGAAAAGCTCCAAATTATTACAAAACATTTTAAGAGCAATAATTTTATAATTTTCAAAAATAAAACAAAAACATCTGCAATTTAAATAATTATAACACATTAGACATACCCCTGGATTCAATAAAGTCCATGTAGGCTTCGCCCATAGCCTAGACAGAGTTTACATCTATGCGCGGTGGTGCAAGGTAAGCAGCAGCACACAATGCATATTCATGCTGTGCACCACATTTATTGTGGCTGGCAACACTGTTGCTGGCCAGGAAACTGTGAAGCAAACACAGATAGCACATTTGTTGAAACCAGAGCACTGACAGTCTGCAGTTTTACACGGAATGTCACAATGATCACCAGGAATTCACAGATTGCTCTCAATCTCTTAGTGTAAAACATCTGGACAAAGGCCAACATAATGTGGGAACAATGACCCAGAAATATGGACATAGTTGACATATATAACAAAGGCCCAAACATAGGGACAGTTTGGAAATACTGCTCTTACAAACTTAGAAAGTTGATAAAATAATAGGTTTTATATTATCATGAATTTTCTGAAGAGCATGAAGTTTAAAATTCAAATGTCTGTCATTATTTTCTGACTATAATCCACAATGACATGCCTATGATTTGCCAGAAAACCAAAGTTTTATGAGGAAAAGTTCAAAAATATGAGCCGAAAATGTGGACATTCTGCAAAAACCTGGACAGTTGAGAGGTATAAACTGAAATGTATGTAATATTGAGTCACATCAGTCCTGAGATCATCCCAGTGATATGGAAGAAAGTCACAAATTTGATAAGGAACACATCTGGACATCCTGTAAATATGTTGACAGTTGAGCAGTATGAATGTGAAGTGTAAGGTCCAAACACAGTACAAGGCAGTGTGGAGTACTGTGATATCCCATTCCTGGCATACTGTACTGTGTAAATGATCTGTAATGGTACATGGACTGCCATGTAAAATAAACACTCATGTGAAGTGTGTATTGAATAGGCACATACAGATGAATTTTAGGAATGCACACATGGAAAGAGGACAGGTGAAACAACCTAATGTACAGCAGATGAGGGCATGTGAATCGAAGATAGTTGTAGCCGCAACACCAGTCATGTATCTACATGGTACAGTAGGGGCTGCCCACTGAAAATGTGCATTATCTGACTGACACACAAGGTGACATTACCATGGGGAGGATGTCCATGTAAGATAAGCATCTTTACATGAATAATGCAGAGGACATCTATCAGGGTTCTGACATACAACTGTGGTAGGATGCATATTGTGAAGCTGTGCAAACTGATTTGCCTGAATATGGGTGCAATCTCAGCAGAGGTCTCCAGCAAGTGGGGCTCAGGGAAAGGCTCATGGATAACATTAAAAGGGGTGACCACAATTGTGGACAATATCAGAATAGTACCACCAGTAATCCCATGCCTCTGACATAACATATGTGTGATTTAGAGTGATAATAGATGATTCTGCACAAGCACACTTGTACAACTATTATGACACATACACACTCTATAAGAGTAATCACACACACAGTTCTGGCACTGTAACATCTACTGGATGTGTTAGGAGGGACACAGCTATACCAGCATGCAACATTATGAGCAATACAGGCTAGTTGACTGCTGTGCATGGCATATATATATATATATATATATATATATATATATATATATATATATATATATATATATATATATATATATATGGAGAGAGAGAGAGAGCAATCCACACTGTCATGCTGTCACAAATGATATCCATCCCAACAAGGCACGCACGTAGGACTGTTGGTGCTCAGTCCAAACCACAATTAAATCATCCAAGAAAGAGAGAAAGAATGTGTAATGAGGGATTTACATTTTTCTAAAAATACGGACAGTATTCGGAGCAATCTGAATCAACAAGAACGTGAAGCGCTTAGGCAATTACAACAAAACAAAAACATTGTGATTACCAATGCAGATAAAGGTGGGGGCATTGTGGTTATGGACTATGTTAAATATAAGGCCGAAGCCATGAAACAGCTATCTGAAACTCAATTTTACATCAGGATGATAGTTAATCCAACTTCTAATTTTAAATTAGAAATAGATTCATTCCTAGATTTAGCTGTAGAAGAAGAAATTATTACTTCACAAGTGGCTAACCAACTTAAAGTTCCAGAACCAATGCCCCAATATCTTTATCTAATACCTAAGACACATAAAGATCTAAATAACCCTCCAGGTAGACCAATAGTGTCAGGTCGTGGGTCTTTAACTGAGCCTTTATCTGCTTTCTTGACTGAGTACCTTAAACCATTATTGCCCATGGTTAGATCGCGTATCCAGGACACGACACAATTCCTGAATATTATTGAAGATTCCCAATTGGAGGAAGACTGGCTTTTGTGCACTTTAGATGTAACATCGTTATATACCAGTATCCCACATAAAGCTGGCATTCTAGCTGTGACATATTGGTTAAAAGAATCAAAATTATATTCCACAGGATTCAATAATTTTCTCATCCAACTAACTGAGTTTGTTTTACAAAAAAAAATCTTCTATTTTGAAGGGATCCCCTATTGGCAAATTAAGGGGACAGCCATGGGGGTGTCCTTTGCTCCGATTTATGCCGATCTCTTTATGGGATACTTTGAATTATACTTCATATATGATACTCAGCGGAACATCTATATGGAATACATGGACATATGGCGGAGGTATTTAGACGATTGTTGGTTGGTGTGGCGGGGAAGTAAGCATGTTTTAACCAAGTTTGTGGAATATCTTAACAAGAATCCATTTGACATAGAATTTATGATCAATATTGGATATAAAGAAATCGTGTTTTTGGATGTGTCAGTTAACAGATTAGAGGACCATACCTTAGCGACAACTATACACAGGAAGTTTCCGCAGTATAACACGATTCTTCATGCAACAAGTTCTCATCCCCGCCACATTATTACCAATATTCCTAAATCACAATATATGCACCTTAAAAGGATTTGTTCAACTTCAACTGAATATTCCATACGTACAGCTGAACTAACAACTAGATTTGTGGACAGAGGGTATAATATAAATCGGTTAAATAAAACAGTTGCACAAATTGACACAAAAAGTAGAGAAGATCTGCTTCAATATAATAGATCTACGGAAGGGTCCAAGCAGGATAAGCAACCGATTAGACTGGTTACAACGTATGGCAATAACACCAAATGGTTCGGACAAATTGTCAATAAACATTGGAGTACATTACAGCCCAATTCATTTCTTCGGGATATTCTTCCTGACACCTGTTCTTTTTCCTATCGCAGAGGACGGACAATTCAGTCCAATTTTGCACATTATAAAAGGTATACTCCAGGTATTAAACATCAAACCACATTGTTTGGGGATGCGTTAGTTGGTTGTTACCCCTGTGGACACTGCAGTTTATGCCAACACATTTGGAAAACTAAAGAATTTAGTAGTAAAAATACACCTAAGATTTTTAATATAACAACTTTTGGCAACTGCAGCTCAGATTGGGTGGTATATTTGGCTCAATGCTCTTGTTCAGCTTTTTATGTAGGGCAGACCTCGAGGCCAATTAGAATTAGAATTAGCGAACACCTCAGTTCCATCAGAAATAGGCGAGCAACCAATGCCTTATATAAACATACTAAACAACATACAGCAGCTTCATTCAAGTTCATTATTATTGATAGAATACAATCACACAGAAATTTTAAGATGGGGTGGCACACCAAACTCAATAACATGGAACAAAGGTGGATCACCACACTTGGGGCTCTTTTCAAACCTGGACTTAATGAATATCATGTACATGAAGGATAGTTTCTAGGCACCTAAAGGAATACCAAGAAACAAATTAAAATCAATATTACTAGGCAGTCTATTATTACTACTCTAGATATACAAGTTATTTGGTTCACATTCAATAACAACAAAAAGTATCCAAAAGAACTATACATTCATCGGTAACAGGTACATTATTAAAATTTTGGTCTACAAGTTATTTACGAGGAACATTATAACCCTCAATATAAAACATAAGATCAACAATAATATGCTTTTAGAAAGTAATTAATTATATGCGTATTATTGTGGACACACCCCTTATTTATAATTATAATTACCGGGGGTTTTTGGAAAAAGTTGTATTAGAATTATTATTTGAGTGGTTATAATCAGATTTCACGACTGTGGGTATTTTATTTATTTTTGTGGGTTGCTTTATGTACTACAATTAAAATGCCCACAAATACAAGCATTAAAACATATTTAGAACACCATAAGTTGAATAAATATGTTAATGTGGTGAATCTATATGTTTAAGATGTTCATCATGTTCATTTAATATGACAATTTAATAACACAATAAGATATGTCAGTATCATGGATAATGAAATGAAAATGGGCAATACCACTTTAAATAGTAGGTATAAAATAAGAATCAGGATGCATTATGGTTTTTGAAACTAAATTTGATTGTTAAGTCACATTGAAAAAGGCTTTTATAGCCGAAACTGGTTTGTGCATTAATAGTAGGTTGGTTTTTACAACCTTAATAAATTTAACTTTAATCTGCTGCCATTGAGTGCTGGTCTCTCTTTCTTGGATGAACAAATGATATCCATGCCATTAATGTTGTCAAACACCTATGTATGTAGTGTGTGCATAACCAGAACAGGTAGCAGACATGTATTTGGTGTAACAACTTGATTGGTGTTCTACACCATCAGTCATGTTTATACCATAAAAAGAATGCCTTGGTATTGACAATAAGCTGTGTGACAGCTCACTATGACAAAGATAGTAAACTTCAGTTACACATTGGTAGAAGATATGTAGGGAGGTACATGAAGCAAGGTGCATTGTACTCAGTTATTGGTGTGATGAAGGCTGAGAACTATGGAGGTTTTATGGCCTATGATCTGGATGTCCTTCACATACTCAGTACTTGTGCTACATACAAGGGAGTAGTCAGCACTGTGGCCACATGCTGGTGGACGTTCCACTTATTATCTACCCCAGGACACAGGTAAGATACCTACTTGTCTGATTATAAGGTGTGATGCCCACATTATACTTGGGTTGTCTGTTTGTTTTTCTGACTTAACAAATCCTCCCATTTATTCTTGTCATTGCAGGTGTTGTCATGGCTGTGGCAACAATCTTAGGTATGTGTTGAATTGGCCGTATTATACTAATATCACAGTTGGAGTCAATTATTACCCACAATCTGTAATTCTTCAGGCAGCAGTTTGGACACAGAATGTCATCTGTGATGTCCATCACTTAACTAATGGACAGCAAAGGGCCCAGCAGACAGCCCTGCTGTACAGACCTGATCACTGGACCTAAGATATAGGTCACTTCACACATTTCAACATAGAGATATGCCACATATGTGATAAATGGGTCTACCCACTTGGTGGTATAGCTGTTTATGGCTACATCTGACAGTGCTGATTGAATCCCTCAGTGTGGATTTGTGTCAAATGCCTTGACCTGGTCAAGTTCCATGAGATGATAGTGATATCATCATACATGCCCTTGATGGCGTCTTTCAGGAAATCTATCAGATGTAACAGACATGATGTAGTATTAATAATTCACACAGGTTTGCAGCACACCACTAGGATATTACTAGTGTTCATTTAGTAAAGGTCCATGATGACATGTTGGTCTATCTCACATTTGAAGAGTGTCAGGATATGTCTATACATGCATGCATCAGGTGCTGTCCCCCTCAACTCAAATGGATGCATGCTGATGTACACCTTTCTGTGGGAACAAAACCAGTGTGGAGGGTGTGTTAAAGTGTGTATTCAACTGTGTCAGGAAGGTGTATGTGCTGAGTCACACCATAGGCAATCTGTGATGTCACAGCCCATTGATTCTGTCTGATAGGCCTGGATTAAGGTAAGACAGTGCATACTGCCTATCATGATCTGGCCTAGGGTTTTGACACAATCCCCCATGCAAGTATCATTGTGAAATTCTCCCATTTGAGGATTAACCCTTACATCAGTTGATGGGTAACAATTGGCTCAATGACAGAACACTTACTGTGAAAGTTAGTGAATCAACCTATACCAGTAGAGCTGTCACCACTGGTGTAGCCCAGGGATCTGTGATTGGACCTTTACTGTTTGGAATCTATTTCTCAACAGATTGGTCTAAAGTATATGACCTTTGCCTTACCAAGACTGCAGATTCTTGCATATTGGATGCAATCATTGAGTTCAACAATGATGATAACATACTACAGGAAGAGCTAACACAGACAAATGATTGGTGAGAAAGCCACATGATATACAAATAAATGCAGAAATGTGTTTTTATGTTGTCCTTCAGGAAAGTGTAATACCATGCTAATTACAACACCGACAGTCCTCCTATGGTGAAACCCAGTGATGCAAGCACTGGGAACATATGTAGATAACAATCTGAAATTCAGCCACCAAGTGTCCACACTGGTATTAAAAGCCTGTGTTGTGCACATCATAAGTCATGCCATCATATTCAGATCATTGGATTGTATGACACACTGTACAGAGAGTATAATGCTCTCCTTTGCATGTACCTCACTAGACACATGCATCAACTGGGAGACCACATGCCTTTCTCATCAAGAAAACACGTGGTCTACAAACCATGCCATGATGTGTGTGGATAGACTGAAAGCCATGTCACTGCAATCTGTATTGTATAGAATGAAGTGATTAGTCTCTGACCCTGCCCTTGAGGGAATAGTGCATATCCACAAATCAGATATAGCTGATGACATCAGCAGTGTCTGTTGAGGAGAATATGGTAATAACAGTGTTCCACATGGTGGTGTAAAAGGCTCTCTGTAATGTCAAGCAAAAGCACAAGCACACACACAGTTGTTTGCAGTGAGAATAGAACCCTTACCTATCTAAGTACACAGACTGCAGGACTCAGTACTTTATGCAAGTGCCACAGCTCAAGACTGACTTGAAGTGTTTCAGACAACACTTTATAACTGATGACAATGGCAGCATCTGTTGAGGAGAATATGGTAATAACACTGTCCTTCATGCTGGTGTAAAAGGCTTTCTGTAATGTCAGAGAATAGCATAGACACACCCAGTTAACATTTACACAGTTGTCTGCAGTGAGAATAGATCTGCTACCTCTCTAAGTACACAGACTACAGAACTCAGTACTTTACACAAGTGCCACAGCACAAGTCTGGAACCTCAACTTCAGCAGCCCAAACACACAGTCTATGATATTTCTGGTTTGAGCATGTGCCTCATTATGGCATTCTTCAGCAGGTGTGTGTACATTTCTGATGGGTGTCATCAGCCATGGTTCCAGTGCATAACCTGCATCCCCTAGTAAATGTACCTGTGGGATATCTCCCTAGCGAACATCTGATAGAGTTGGGAGGTGTGCCAGATTATGTGACTCATGGTAACTGCCAGGATTGTCTGCACACTCATTTAAGATGGTTATCTTGGCATTACACATGACTTGGCAGTTAATAGGGTGGAAGCCCTTTCTATTTATGTAGAGCTTACCCTGTTCCCCGGGTGGTGCCTTAATTTCTATAAGTGTGTAATCTATGGCACCCAGTACTTCAGGTTAGTGAACTCCTGCATATTTGTGTCCCTATCCTCAGGAGTATGTGTGTCTCTATCCACCTCGTAGCACTCTACAATTTCCACATTATGTAGGTTATGCTACGTTAAATGTGATCTGGAGAAGAGTGAATACTCTTCTCCTTCTTGGCCTTGGTCTATTAGCAGCAACAGCATAGACTTCAGCCTGCTGCACATACAAATGAATTAAAGCAGCAGCAGCCCCTAACATTGTTTCTATGTAGACTCCTTTCCATGGCTATATTCCAATTGGTTTTGGAATTCACAGGGAAAACCAGTACTGAGTGTACATGTTTGCTTTACAGCTTGATGAATACCTCCTCTGTGTTGAATAAAATGAGATGTTTAAATGAAACATGACCTCTCTGGGCCACTTGAATAACTTTTCAACTGGAGCCTTCAGTCAGGTTTAGTGCCCAAGGAATGAAAGAGGGCTACAGTCATCCCCCTGTGCAAATGAGGTTCAACCATCAATCCAGGTAAGTACAGGCCCATAGGTCTTACCAGCATCATATGTAAGCCATGGAAAGAATCATCATGGACATGATAAATGAGGATATAAGCAACCTGCAAATGCCAGACCCATTACAGTTTGGCTTTGTTAAGGGAAGGCCATGCCTATTAAATCTGTTTGACTTTTTTGAGAGGGTCACCAAAGCACTTGATGAAGGTAAGACTGTGCACACAGCTTACCAAAACCTGGCCAAGGCTTTTAATACAATACTCCACTCAGGATCTATAGGCAAACTCACTAATTTAGGTGTAAACCCTTTTATCACCCACTGGATAGCCAACTGGATCACTGATAGAACCCAGGAAGTCAAAATAGGTGAGGCCACCTCCGCCAAGAGACCAATGACTAGTGGAGTCCCCCAGGGCTCTGTACTGATCTTTATCCTTTTAGGCATCTATTTCTCTGAAATGGAAGCAACTGCTGAAGGTTTATGGCTGACTAAGTTTGCAGATGATTGCAAGATGGGGGTTATCATCAACTCCCCCGTAAACACTGGCATTATTCTAGAAGGCTTATCTGTGACTTACAAATGGTGTCAAAGCCATGGTCTTAAACTCAACATTAAGAAATGCATAACTGTACCCTTTAGGAAGTCAACCATCCTGGCTAAGTACCATTTTGATAATACACCCCTAAGAGTTGACCCAGTAGTCAGGGATCTGGGTATGTATGTAGAGAGTAGCCTTACCTTTGACCACCATGTAGCCACAGTATTGAGGAAATCCTTTTATGTTATGCATCTTATAAGTAAGGGCATGGCATCTATGTCCAAAGAGGTCACTATTCCACTGTACTCTGCCCTTATCAGACCAGTCACAGAGTACAATGTTCCCTTTGGTATGTACCTGACCAGGCATATGCAGCAACTATAGCAACCTCAGAGGTTCCTTACGGTGTAACAAACTTGAATTATACAGAGAACCTTAAATCACTTTCTTTTTTCTCAGTCTCTTATATATTGCTGAGGGGTGATCTATGCCTGGCTTACAAGGCATCTGCAAACCAGATACTTATCCATCTCCTACATATTCATAAGTCAAAGAGTACCAGAAATCCAAGTTCTAGGCACCTGAATTTTGACTGTGACTTAAACATGACATGGTGGAGAGATAGATATGTGTCTCAGAGACTGCCCCTCCTATGGAACAGGCTTCCCATCCATGTGAAACAGAGTTCATCTATTAACCAGTTTAAACATAACCTAGACCAGTGAATGGGGAATAGAAAATTTGCACTGATTGTGGCATCCATGTCCCTTATGGACAGAGGTAGCTTATAAATGCCTGGCTTGTGATGTCCTATTTGGAAAGAAGAAATCATTATTCTTTCAGGAAAACTTGGTTAGGCTTAGACAGCCCCCCTCAAGTTGTTAGCCTAGTAACAATCTATGACTCGATGAATCTCTGAAAACTAGGCAGCGGGTATATTTTCCACATTTATTACTGAGTGCTGACAGCAACACATCAGCACTGAACCTATCTGCACAAAGGAAGGGGTACAAAATTAAAGTTTTCACTGTTTTCCTTAAGCAGAGAACCACATTTGCTTGATGCTTGACATGGCACAAATGGGGAAAACAAGGTCTACAGTTATTTATACAATAAAACTTTGGCCCCAACATTTTAAAGATGGACTACAGCATGCACATTGTACTAGTTGCCAACAATTTCTCGCATAACATATTTTGCAAGCCTGGCAAATAAAACATTAACAAAAAAACAGATATATTTTGCAGTTAACCCCAATCAGATCAGTTACTGTATGTCCCTATTTGTGTACAGTTTGGCAATGAACACCAGTGGATACAGTTACTCACAAGTTCAAGTTGAATTCCTGAAATTTGAATCATGGCTGTGCTAATACTTTGACTTCATCTGCACAAATCAGCTTCACAGTGATCCGCTTTATGATGAGGTGTAGAAGTGTATGGCAAGTCTAACTCTGGTTACTGGGCTGTAATCCTCCAATACAAGTGAATACATTCATAAACATAAGGGGAGGGCAGTGATATGTGTTTGACTGAACACATGCTTTCTGATATTCATGTGTGCCTTGCAGCAATGCACTTGCAAATGATATATCGGTACCCAGAACATTGTCAAACAGACTCCAGAATTACATAGCCTAACTTCATTTTTACCTTTGTTATGGGTTTGTAGTGACAGTGGACATTGGTCATGCACGATCATATCTGACTGATATCAATAACTTGTATTAATAACTTTAGTAGAATTTTAAATTAGAATTTTGATTTTATGTATCATCCTTTTTAGTTTTAACAATCTTAAATTAATTGTAATTGTTGTGCATTGTACTTGAATTGGTCTACTTGAAAGTTTTATAATGTTTAAGCATGTATAATACCTACTGTAATCTATATTGTTCTGGAGTTTTTCTCCCCAGGACTCCATTGAAAACGGGTTCTTTTTGGCCCAATGGACTATCCTAGTAAACCAACTGCAAATAAATAAATAAATAATGTGGGCTTACCTTCATCTGGATATGCAAACACATAATTCTGTCATTACACTACTGGTGTTTCCCATTTCCCAAGTGTGGGTATGTGTGTGTTGTGTGTGTGTGTGTGTGTGTGTGTGTGTGTGTGTGTGTGTGTGTGTGTGTGTGTGTGTGTGTGTGAGTGTGTGTCTCATCTGCACAATTTGAAAAGTAGGAAAATGTCTGTATTATTTCTGCAATATGCATTCATAGCAACTTATCTGACCTAGGTTATATTTATAAGTCACAAAGTTCTCCAATTCAGGATGGTGCTGGTAAGTTGACACACACTGGTGAAGAATGGTAAATCCCGCTATGCAGCTCTGGAATAAATAAGTCCTTTCTTGTTCAAAGGTTATCCAAACAATTGCCACGTTCAAGCATCCAAATATAAATAGTGGACAAAAGGTAGAACTAAAACCAAACTGAACCAAACAGGGCCAGAAGTTTATTAAAACATTAAGCAACACGGTACAAAAATACTGCTTTTCGTCCTTTCACCATACAAAGACTTCTTCAGACAAATGGTTCTACACAAGAAACCATCCTGTGTTATAAAGGCAATTTCAAATTCAAATTGTGCCCCTCCCCTGCTACAATCCGAATAACCTCATTTCCTGATCACAAAGCATTTGTCATTTCCTCTTCCTAGTTATACACCCATTCAGTAATATACACAATTCACTTGCAAGAACAAGAATAAGATTAAAACATTAAAATGAAATGAATAAGAGTACAATGGGTGAAAATACACAAAAGTAAATCCCCATTTCAAGTATAAAGTCACTAAACAAATATGGATATTATGAACTGCACGAATAACAAGTCCAAACATACACATTTAAGCTTTTAAACATTATGTCATTATATAATAAAGGTAAGGGGGGGAGGGGAAATGTTTGCGACATAATAATGACATAATGATGAGCAACTCTGCTTTCTGTTGATTTCTAAAAGAATTTAATACTATAATGTATGAGAACCAGTCGATCATAAAACAATTAAACATTATATGCTCTACCATTTCTGCATGTGGCACAATGAATGTCAGAGATAAAATAACCTATCTATTCAATGCTTTCAATTTCAAAATACTAGAAATAGAATATTGTTCATTAAGCCCTGGTACTGAGCAGGCTCTTGTACGAAGTTGCCACAACAATTCTAGTCTCTCTAGAAGCAGGGGCGTCGGTCCCCCTCTATCATTGTGGACACATTCACCTATTACTCTAAAGCCAAAGGTATGATTCAAAAATGTCGCTGTGTGTCTAGCTAAAGCATTGGTCATATTACCAGTTCGCATACTATATAGGTGTTCATACACCCTTTCCCTCAGTCTCCTCTCAGTTTTACCTATAGAATGAGGGGCATGCTTTACACATAGCTACATATACCACATTCTTTGAATTACAGTTGAATTTACCTTGGCTGATGTATTTCCTATTTCTCAGTATAAAATGTTTGCCTATGTCCATGTGAGTATAATACCTACACATATTGCATTTATTCATGCCTAACATAGATGGCCTACAGTTATTCATTTTGCTTGTTTGCAAGATGCTCTTTGTATTTGCTCCCTTCCTGTATACTATTTTAACTCTATTTGGTAGTGCACTTGGGAGTCTCTCTTCGTCTAATAAGAATTTCCAATTCTTGTTAATAATGTCTGAAAGTTTGAAAGCATCCAGACTAAATGTAATAAAGCAAAAACTATTAATGTCAGCATGTTCCTCCCTATTAAGTGGTTCACTTAACGTGTCACCTCCATTAGTTGTACTACTTGAATTTTCTCCCAAAAGTGGTATGTATATATTTTTCATACGTTTCAATGATACTTCCCTTATAAGTGCATCCACCAAGGTAGGAGGATATTTCCTCCTCAAGAACATACCTCGCAACAATTCACACTCAAGGTCAAAGTCAGTTTCCCTGGACACCATTCTAGCTGCCCTCACCAGTTGGCCTTTCACAACAGCTCTCTTTTGAGTCACAGGATGGCAGCTAGAATAGCGTAAAAAGGAATTTGAGTATGTTGGTTTCCTGTAGATCCATGATACAAAGGTATTGGTTTCCAAGTCCCTTACCAAGTATACATCAAGGTATGCAATTCTACTTGTATGAAAGCTGTGTGTAAAAGATAAAAAGGTGGTGCTATCATTGAAGTGGATGAGTAATTCATCTGCAACTTCAGAGGTGCCCTTAAGCAATATAAAAATGTCATCCAAAAATCGAGTGTAATACCTGATGTTGCTGGCCACCTCTAAGTGGTGAAGTACATAAGTTCTCTCCCAGTGTGCCATCACCAAATTGGCGAAACTGGCCCCACAGGGAGAGCCCATCGCTACACCTATTTTCTGCACAAAATATTCCCCACCAAATGTAAAGTAGTTGTTATCCAACACAACCTCAAGTAGTTCACATAATAATGAAACCAATGCAGTTGTGGCCCCCATTTCGAGTAATAACTCCTTCACCCATTCGACCCCCGTGCTTTGTGGTATCGATGAATATAAGTCCTTAATGTCTATATTTAAGAAATTTAACTCTTGGTCGAATGGAATGGAGCTAATAGATCTCAAAAATGCCCAGGAGTCCTTACATATCTGTGGGAGCTGACATACAAATTTCTTTAAATGATAATCTATAAATTTAGCTATTGGGTAAGTTATACTACCTCTAGCATCTATCAAGGCTCTCAATGGTGGGTCCGAAATAGATTTGTGAATCTTAGGGATCCCGAAAACAGTCGGGATCTTTGGAAATGCCATAAACAGAAAAATGTAAGTATCTTTGTCTATTCTAGCCTCTACAAAAAGTTCCTCAATCAGTGCTCTTATCCTGTTGTATGCTACGTTCAATTCATTTTTAGAAACACTTTGATATGTATTAGTGTTAAGGATCCGCTTAATCCTATTATTGTAGTCTGGTACGTCAAATATAACAAGACCACCTCCCTTATCTGGTTGAACAACCCTAACATTGGTGGTCTGGATCAACTCTATACATTGTTTCTCTTCATTTGTAATGTTATTAGTAATTGAATTGTTACTAGGTTGTACATTATTCAAACAGTTAAAAATATCCCATTCGCATATTTTCTCAAACAAAGCTAATGATGTGTGCATTGGTGGACAAAAGGAACTAGACACATAAAGTAGATCAGGTGCTCCTTGTAAGGTTTTACTAGGACCAAATAAGAAATGCAAGTTGAGTCTTCTCATGAATAACTTTAAGTCCACCATAGTGTGTGCAATACTAGCTCTTGTAGCAGGTATAAATGTTTGACCCTTCGCAAGAAAATCAGCCATTATTTTGTCAACCTGAATGGTGGAAAAATTATAAATACAAAAGTCACCTTCTGAATTCTTGACAATTTCAGGTACTGGAACCGGTCCTGGATCGGGGTCAACGTCATGGGCATCTGTTGAAGATGGAAAAGTTATTTCTTCCATGAGTTCGCATACTTCACCTGTTGACCCCGCCTCAAATTGTAGTTCGAGGCAGGCATTGGAAAATTTTGCCCCTTCTCCTTAGTCCCTCTATTCCGGTTCCTGGTATCTGATGAAGGAATTGCCTGGTTGCTCTGAGTATGCTCACCCGCTACCTCGCTGTTCTCATTAAGGTTCACGTCATCCCCTTCGGTGTTATCATGTCGGTTCTCCATAGAATTGTCATTCCCCGATTGAGATTTGGGGGGGGGGTAAGCTGCATTCAAACGGTAAGCTTCTTTGTCTCTGCTTAGTTTCTTAATTTTGATAGATTTAAGTTTGACAAGATGCTGGTCAATGCTAGTAAAACAGCACTCATAATCGAATTTATATCTAGAAAAATCCAAACTTGACTTTAGCTTTGAGTCTAATGTATTGAGTTCTTGCACTAATGAATCAGCCCATGACTGATAATGCTTAGATATTAAAGTCATTAGCTCAAAGCCATGTTTATCAAACAAAGAGATAAGGTCCTTGTGAAAGTCAGTCCCCCCCCCCCCACAAGGCCAGTTGGATACTGCCATGATCTCAGTCTTTTTGGGACAATTCTCTCACTGAGACATTCCTTAAAGTAAGCAAGTTCAACTTGTAGTTTCTTATATTTGTAAAGTTTGGCATCAAATTCTTTCAATAAGTTAGTTACTAGTTGCCCCTCGGGTTCATTAGTTTGAAGGCGTTGGTCATTGGTGTCATTAGTAAAAGACACTACAGTTCCTAACCACTCATCAAGGTTTAATGCAATAGGTTGCCTCACGTGGTGCTGTTCATCACCAGTTCTTTGGATATTATTTACGTCTAAACGTTGCATCCCAGACCCCTCAAATGGGGTCGAGTGAATAGACATGTCCAGGTTAGGGTCATTCATTGACAGGTCTATATTTTGGGTAAGGGGATTTGGGGGGTTTAAAAGTTCACTAGTAATACGAGGGCCATTATTAGTAGTAGAAAGCCCTCTTAACCCCTTGTCAGATAAAGTATCGACCCTGTCAGTTAATAGTTCTACCTTTTTAGTTAATTTCTCAATCAAAGTAAACAGTACCTGTAAGTTGTTAGAGTTGTCATTATTCGGTTGACTTCCCTGCATCACTTCTGAATCCATGACAAACAGCAAACTTGGGAACGCATACACAAACTCACAAAGTTCTCCAATTCAGGATGGTGCTGGTAAGTTGACACACACTGGTGAAGAATGATCAATCCCGCTATGCAGCTCTGGAATAAATAAGTCCTTTCTTGTTCAAAGGTTATCCAAACAATTGCCACGTTCAAGCATCCAAATATAAATAGTGGACAAAAGGTAGAACTAAAACCAAACTGGACCAAACAGGGCCAGAAGTTTATTAAAACATTAAGCAACACGGTACAAAAATACTGCTTTTCGTCCTTTTACCATACAAAGACTTCTTCAGACAAATGGTTCTACACAAGAAACCAGCCTGTGTTATAAAGGCAATTTCAAATTCAAATTGTGCCCCTCCCCTGCTACAATCCGAATAACCTCATTTCCTGATCACAAAGCATTTGTCATTTCCTCTTCCTAGTTATACACCCATTCAGTAATATACACAATTCACTTGCAAGAACAAGAATAATATTAAAACATTAAAATGAAATGAATAAGAGTACAATGGGTGAAAATACACAAAAGTAAATCCCCATTTCAAGTATAAAGTCATTAAACAAATATGGATATTATGAACTGCAAGAATAACAAGTCCAAACATACACATTTAAGCTTTTAAACATTATGTCATTATATAATAAAGGTAAGGGGGGAGGGGAAATGTTTGCGACATAATAATGACATAATGATGAGCAACTCTGCTTTCTGTTGATTTCTAACAGAATTTAATACTATAATGTATGAGAACCAGTCGATCATAAAACAATTAAACATTACATGCTCTACCATTTCTGCATGTGGCACAATGAATGTCAGAGATAAAATAACCTATCTATTCAATGCTTTCAATTTCAAAATACTAGAAATAGAATATTGTTCATTAAGCCCTGGTACTGAGCAGGCTCTTGTACGAAGTTGCCACAATAATTCTAGTCTCTCTAGAAGCAGGGGCATCGGTCCCCCTCTATCATTGTGGACACATTCACCTATTACTCTAAAGCCAAAGGTATGATTCAAAAATGTCGCTGTGTGTCTAGCTAAAGCATTGGTCATATTACCAGTTCGCATACTATATAGGTGTTCATACACCCTTTCCCTCAGTCTCCTCTCAGTTTCACCAATATAGAATGAGGGGCATGCTTTACACATAGCTACATATACCACATTCTTTGAATTACAGTTGAATTTACCTTGGCTGATGTATTTCCTATTTCTCAGTGTAAAATGTTTGCCTATGTCCATGTGAGTATAATACCTACACACATTGCATTTATTCATGCCTAACATAGATGGCCTACAGTTATTCATTTTGCTTGTTTGCAAGATGCTCTTTGTATTTGCTCCCTTCCTGTATACTATTTTAACTCTATTTGGTAGTGCACTTGGGAGTCTCTCTTCGTCTAATAAGAATTTCCAATTCTTGTTAATAATGTCTGAAATTTTGTAAGCATCCAGACTAAATGTTGTAATAAAGCAAAAACTATTAATGTCAGCATGTTCCTCCCTATTAAGTGGTTCACTTAACGTGTCACCTCCATTAGTTGTACTACTTAAATTTTCTCCCAAAAGTGGTATGTATATATTTTTCATACGTTTCAATGATACTTCTCTTATAAGTGCATCCACCAAGGTAGGAGGATATTTCCTCCTCAAGAACATACCTCGCAACAATTCACACTCGAGGTCAAAGTCAGTTTCCCTGGACACCATTCTAGCTGCCCTCACCAGTTGGCCTTTCACAACAGCTCCCTTTTGAGTCACAGGATGGCAGCTAGAATAGTGTAAAAAGGAATTTGAGTATGTTGGTTTCCTGTAGATCCATGATACAAAGGTATTGGTTTCCAAGTCCCTTACCAAGTATACATCAAGGTATGCAATTCTACTTGTATGGAAGCTGTGTGTAAAAGATAAAAAGGTGGTGCTATCATTGAAGTGGATGAGTAATTCATCTGCAACTTCAGAGGTGCCCTTAAGCAATATAAAAAAGTCATCCAAAAATCGAGTGTAATACCTGCTGTTGCTGGCCACCTCTAAGTGGTGAAGTACATAAGTTCTCTCCCAGTGTGCCATCACCAAATTGGCGAAACTGGCCCCACAGGGAGAGCCCATCGCTACACCTATTTTCTGCATAAAATATTCCCCACCAAATGTAAAGTAGTTGTTATCCAACACAACCTCAAGTAGTTCACATAATAATGAAACCAACGCAGTTGTGGCCCCCATTTCGAGTAATAACTCCCTCACCCATTCGACCCCCGTGCTTTGTGGTATAGATGAATATAAGTCCTTAACGTCTATAGTTAAGAAATTTAACTCTTGGTCGAATGGAATGGAGCTAATAGATCTCAAAAACGCCCAGGAGTCCTTACATATCTGTGGGAGCTGACATACAAATTTCTTTAAATGATAATCTATAAATTTAGCTATTGGGTAAGTTATACTACCTCTAGCATCTATCAAGGCGCTCAATGGTGGGTCCGAAATAGATTTGTGAATCTTAGGGATCCCGAAAACAGTCAGGATCTTTGGAAATGCCATAAACAGAAAAATGTAAGTATCTTTGTCTATTCTAGCCTCTACAAAAAGTTCCTCAATCAGTGCTCTTATCCTGTTGTATGCTACATTCAATTCATTTTTAGAAACACTTTGATATGTATTAGTATTAAGGATCCGCTTAATCCTATTATTGTAGTCTGGTATGTCAAATATAACAAGACCACCTCCCTTATCTGGTTGAACAACCCTAACATTGGTGGTCTGGATCAACTCTATACATTGTTTCTCTTCATTTGTAATGTTATTAGTAATTGAATTGTTACTAGGTTGTACATTATTCAAACAGTTAAAAATATCCCATTCGCATATTTTCTCAAACAAAGCTAATGATGTGTGCATTGGTGGACAAAAGGAACTAGACACATAAAGTGGATCAGGTGCTCCTTGTAAGGTTTTACTAGGACCAAATAAGAAATGCAAGTTGAGTCTTCTCATGAATAACTTTAAGTCCACCATAGTGTGTGCAATACTAGCTCTTGTAGCAGGTATAAATGTTTGACCCTTCACAAGAAAATCAACCATTATTTTGTCAACCTGAATGGTGGAAAAATTATAAATACAAAAGTCACCTTCTGAATTCTTGACAATTTCAGGTACTGGAACCGGTCCTGGATCGGGGTCAACGTCATGGGCATCTGTTGAAGATGGAAAAGTTATTTCTTCCATAAGTTTGCATACTTCACCTGTTGACCCCGCCTCAAATTGTAGTTCGAGGCAGGCATTGGAAAATGTTGCCCCTTCTCCTTAGTCCCTCTATTCCGGTTCCTGGTATCTGATGAAGGAATTGCCTGGTTGCTCTGAGTATGCTCACCCGCTACCTCGTTGTTCTCATTAAGGTTCACGTCATCCCCTTCGGTGTTATCATGTCGGTTCTCCATAGAATTGTCATTCCTCGATTGAGATTTGGGGGGGGATAAGCTGCATTCAAATGGTAAGCTTCTTTGTCTCTGCTTAGTTTCTTAATTTTGATAGATTTAAGTTTGACAAGATGCTGGTCAATGCTAGTAAAACAGCGCTCATAATCGAATTTATATCTAGAAAAATCCAAACTTGACTTTAGCTTTGAGTCTAATGTATTGAGTTCTTGCACTAATGAATCAGCCCATGACTGATAATGCTTAGATATTAAAGTCATTAGCTCAAAGCCATGTTTATCAAACAAAGAGATAAGGTCCTTGTGAAAGTCAGTCCCCCCCACAAGGCCAGTTGGATACTGCCATGATCTCAGTCGTTTTGGGACAATTCTCTCACTGAGACATTCCTTAAAGTAAGCAAGTTCAACTTGTAGTTTCTTATATTTGTAAAGTTTGGCATCAAATTCTTTCAATAAGTTAGTTACTAGTTGCCCCTCGGGTTCATTAGTTTGAAGGCGTTGGTCATTGGTGTCATTAGTAAAAGACACTACAGTTCCTAACCACTCATCAAGGTTTAATGCAATAGGTTGCCTCACGTGGTGGATATTATTTACGTCTAAACATTGCATCCCAGACCCCTCAAATGGGGTCGAGTGAATAGACATGTCCAGGTTAGGGTCATTCATTGACAGGTCTATATTTTGGGTAAGGGGATTTGGGGGGTTTAAAAGTTCACTAGTAATACGAGGGCCATTATTAGTAGTAGGAAGCCCTCTTAACCCCTTGTCAGATAAAGTATCGACCCTCTCAGTTAATAGTTCTACCTTTTTAGTTAATTTCTCCATCAAAGTAAACAGTACCTGTAAATTGTTAGAGTTGTCATTATTCGGTTGACTTCCCTGCACCACTTCTGAATCCATGACAAACAGCAAACTTGGGAATGCATACACAAACTCACAAAGTTCTCCAATTCAGGATGGTGCTGGTAAGTTGACACACACTGGTGAAGAATGGTAAATCCCACTATGCAGCTCTGGAATAAATAAGTCCTTTCTTGTTCAAAGGTTATCCAAACAATTGCCACGTTCAAGCATCCAAATATAAATAGTGGACAAAGGTAGAACTAAAACCAAACTGGACCAAACAGGGCCAGAAGTTTATTAAAACATTAAGCAACACGGTACAAAAATACTGCTTTTCGTCCTTTCACCATACAAAGACTTCTTCAGACAAATGGTTCTACACAAGAAACCAGCCTGTGTTATAAAGGCAATTTCAAATTCAAATTGTGCCCCTCCCCTGCTACAATCCGAATAACCTCATTTCCTGATCACAAAGCATTTGTCATTTCCTCTTCCTAGTTATACACCTATTCAGTAATATACACAATTCACTTGCAAGAACAAGAATAAGATTAAAACATTAAAATGAAATGAATAAGAGCACAATGGGTGAAAATACACAAAAGTAAATCCCTATTTCAAGTATAAAGTCACTAAACAAATATGGATATTATGAACTGCAAGAATAACAAGTTCAAACATACACATTTAAGCTTTTAAACATTATGTCATTATATAATAAAGGTAAGGGGGGGATGTTTGCGACATAATAATGACATAATGATGAGCAACTCTGCTTTCTGTTGATTTCTAAAAGAATTTAATACTATAATGTATGAGAAACAGTCGATCATAAAACAATTAAACATTATATGCTCTACCATTTCTGCATGTGGCACAATGAATGTCAGAGATAAAATAACCTATCTATTCAATGCTTTCAATTTCAAAATACTAGAAATAGAATATTGTTCATTAAGCCCTGGTACTGAGCAGGCTCTTGTACGAAGTTGCCATAACAATTTGTCTCTCTAGAAGCAGGGGCGTCGGTCCCCCTCTATCATTGTGGACACATTCACCTATTACTCTAAAGCCAAAGGTGTGATTCGAAAATGTCGCTGTGTGTCTAGCTAAAGCATTGGTCATATTACCAGTTAGCATACTATATAGGTGTTCATACACACTTTCCCTCAGTCTCCTCTCAGTTTTACCAATATAGAATGAGGGGCATGCTTTACACATAGCTACATATACCACATTCTTTGAATTACAGTTGAATTTACCTTGGCTGATGTATTTCCTATTTCTCAGTGTAAAATGTTTGCCTATGTCCATGTGAGTACAATACCTACACATATTGCATTTATTCATGCCTAACATAGATGGCCTACAGTTATTCATTTTGCTTGTTTGCAAGATGCTCTTTGTATTTGCTCCCTTCCTGTATACTATTTTAACTCTATTTGGTAGTGCACTTGGGAGTCTCTCTTCATCTAATAAGAATTTCCAATTCTTGTTAATAATGTCTGAAATTTTGTAAGCATCCAGACTAAATGTCAGACATTATTAACAAGAATTGGAAATTCTTATTAGACGAAGAGAGACTCCCAAGTACACTACCAAATAGAGTTAAAATAGTATACAGGAAGGGAGCAAATACAAAGAGCATCTTGCAAACAAGCAAAATGAATAACTGTAGGCCATCTATGTTAGGCATGAATAAATGCAATATGTGTAGGTATTGTACTCACATGGACATAGGCAAACATTTTACACTGAGAAATAGGAAATACATCAGCCAAGGTAAATTCAACTGTAATTCAAAGAATGTTGTATATGTAGCTATGTGTAAAGCATGCCCCTCATTCTATATTGGTAAAACTGAGAGGAGACTGAGGGAAAGGGTGTATGAACACCTATATAGTATGCGAACTGGTAATATGACCAATGCTTTAGCTAGACACACAGCGACATTTTCGAATCATACCTTTGGCTTTAGAGTAATAGGTGAATGTGTCCACAATGATAGAGGGGGACCGACGCCCCTGCTTCTAGAGAGACTAGAATTGTTGTGGCAACTTCGTACAAGAGCCTGCTCATTACCAGGGCTTAATGAACAATATTCTATTTCTAGTATTTTGAAATTGAAAGCATTGAATAGATAGGTTATTTTATCTCTGACATTCATTGTGCCACATGCAGAAATGGTAGAGCATATAGTGTTTAATTGTTTTATGATCGACTGGTTCTCATACATTATAGTATTAAATTCTGTTAGAAATCAACAGAAAGCAGAGTTGCTCATCATTATGTCATTATTATGTCGCAAACATTTCCCCTCCCCCCCTTACCTTTATTATATAATGACATAATGTTTAAAAGCTTAAATGTGTATGTTTGGACTTGTTATTCTTGCAGTTCATAATATCCATATTTGTTTAGTGACTTTATACTTGAAATGGGGATTTACTTTTGTGTATTTTCACCCATTGTACTCTTATTCATTTCATTTTAATGTTTTAATCTTATTCTTGTTCTTGCAAGTGAATTGTGTATATTACTGAATGGGTGTATAACTAGGAAGAGGAAATGACAAATGCTTTGTGATCAGGAAATGAGGTTATTCGGATTGTAGCAGGAGGGCACAATTTGAATTTGAAATTGCCTTTATAACACAGGCTGGTTTCTTGTGTAGAACCATTTGTCTGAAGAAGTCTTTGTATGGTGAAAGGACGAAAAGCAGTATTTTTGTACCGTGTTGCTTAATGTTTTAATAAACTTCTGGCCCTGTTTGGTCCAGTTTGGTTTTAGTTCTACCTTTTGTCCACTATTTATATTTGGATGCTTGAACGTGGCAATTGTTTGGATAACCTTTGAACAAGAAAGGACTTATTTATTCCAGAGCTGCATAGCGGGATTTACCATTCTTCACCAGTTTGTGTCAACTTACCAGCACCATCCTGAATTGGAGAACTTTGTGAGTTTGTGTATGTGTTCCCAAGTTTTATATTTATAAGTACTTTTGCAAATTGTGCTCACACAATCATATCACAAATTCTGGCTTTGCACCGAAGTCTCATAACTGTATATGTTACCTGCAACACTATGATGATGTCATTCTCTATAAAGACCATTGTGACATTGTTAAAGTCAGACTACTGTGATTATGCTAGAGTTAAGTACTGTGATCTCTAGTTTATGCAACCTAGATAGGTAGGGGTTCTAATCTCACAGCAGTGTGTTTGTGTATCTATGCCTAAGTGGGTGTGTGTGGAGTCAGATGAGCATGAGTCCAGGTCCTGCTGCATTCACTCAAGTAGCATTCCGGAGATGCTTTTAGACTGCTACATGACTATACAGAAATTTCAAACAACTACCCCAACATCCTCTTCTCAGCATACACTCATGATGTCATCCTGTATAAAGTGGACTCTGACCCTATTTAAGTCAGACTTCTCTGGTGGCACTAGCATTTAGTACTATGTTCTGTAGCTTGTGCAAATAAAAAGATAGCAGTCAACTTGTGTGTGTCTTTCTTTCAGCTCTTAGTCTGAAGAAATTTAGTTTTATTCTTCAAAACAAACAAAACAAACTAATGAACTTGAAAAAGTGGGCAAAAAACTGAGGGCAACTCAAACAAAATTCAAAACTCCGATTTTATTAGCGCTTTCAGCGAGATCGGTGCCTTGCCTTCATCAGACAACAGACCAAAAATTTTTACAACTAATTTATACTAAATTTCAGTGCAATTATTCAATCAAGCTATTAAGTCTTTTACTTAAGTTAAAAAGACACAGCTTACCAACCAGTTCATATATGCCCATAGACTAACATTAACAGGAAACCCGCATTTACAAAACCTTAATACATATATATAAAATTGATATAAATTAGTATAACAATCCTAAACTAATAACAAATATAAAAAAATCACTTATAATAAATATATAAAAACATTTACAATACATGATAATATTCTATGGCTAAATTATTGGTTACAGAAAAGAAAAAAAATAGCTAGGGACTTGCATGAGTACGCAAATAATAAAGTGTACCCATGCCCACCCTATAATACACAAAGTGCTGCTGGTCAGCAAAATAACCTCGACATAGGGGACGAGGTTATTGGGGAAGGAGTGAATAGTTCTATGCAAGGTGAAGTTACATCTCATATCATTGAAGCGCAACCCCTACGCCATAGCGAAAGACTTAACAATAATAATAATGCCCACAGTAATGGATCATCACAACACCAAGGGGCCAATAATAATGACAATTGAAATAATAGAGCGAACCACTTGGGTTTTCAGAGAAATCACAATGGCCAGCACAACAATCAGAATGTGAACAGAAATCAAGGGCAGAGGAGGAACCTCCGAAACCAATGGAGGAGATGACAAGACAGCTCCTGCATGAACCCCAAATACTTATAAGTTCTGAAGGGGACTTTAAGATTTACAACTACACAGTTTTAACTATTATGCAGGATATGGTAGACTTTTTTTCTAAAGGGTTATCTTTCGTTCCCGATAGAAGGATGGACATTGTCGACTTATACTTTTTGTGTATAAATTGAATTTAAATGCACTTATGGGAACAAATTCCTCATTAATTAACTCTTTAAGGGTTTCAAGTCTTTTTAACCCACTATTGCAGGCATCTTTAAGCTCTTTTGAAAAAAATATGTGAAATAGACTTAAGAGCTATTGCAAATGATAAGCATTTTATAATTAATAATAAGATTAATATTACGAAAAATGAATGGGAATTCTTAAATTTATTGAACGAATGCAATATTAGGGTAATGAAACCCAATAAAGGGGGAGGGCCGGTATTCATGGATCAGAATGAATATAGCAAAAGTATGGACAAATATCTCAGCACTAAAGCTTATACGCAAGTTAGTATTAATGAAGTGAACATAGCTTATAAAAAAATTAGAGACACTTTAGATGATTTATTTTTGGAAGGTTTTACTGATATTGATGTACATCAGTATTTAACTCTGGTTGCCCCTAAGATACCAGCCCTTTTTGGCTCACCCAAAATTCCTAAAAGTTGTGTTGACCCCCCCCATTTAGACCTATTGCAGATGGAAGGGGGTCTGTGACTTATGGTTGTGCTAAATTTGTAGATAATATACTAAAGCCCCTGGTTGAACAAGAGTCCCAAATTTGTAGGGACTCATGGAGTTTTTTGGAAAATATTAGTAAGTTGAAATATCATGAAAATGTTAGTTTTCTCACAATTGATGTGAAAGATCTGTACACTGTAATTCCTCAAGACTTAGGTCTCGAATAGATCAGAGAATTCATGTCAATTAGGCATGTCGATGAGAAAGCTATATATTTAGTAGAAACCTTACTTGAGATTGTGTTAACCAACAACTTCATGATTTTTTATGGGCGATGTTTCCTTTAGAATGCTGGAGTAGCAATGGGGTCACCCTGTGGCGGTAGTTTCGCTAATTGCATTATGGCCCATTGGGAAAAAAACTTTATTATTTAACAACGGCTTATTTCAGGAAAATGTCTCTTCAGGATGACATGTTCCTGATTTGGAAGTGGGATAAAGCATTAGTTCCAGCATTTATCTCTAATATTACTCAGATGACCAACTTCCTTGAATTTACTTATAGTATAGAGGATAATAGCATCAATTGTTTGGACATCAGCTTAGTGAAGGATACAATTAATTGTAGATTCAGAAGTACAATCTATAGAAAACCAACTTATTCTAATGCTTTTTTGCACTTTACCAGTAGTCACCCTTACCATCAAAAGAGAGCGGTTGTTAAAGGGCAGATGGTAAGGGCGGCTAGGATGGTATCCAGTGATGCTGACTTCACTTGTGAATGTGAACTTTTGAAAGTTATGTTCATCAATAGAGGGTATCTGGAAGTTTTGGTTGATAATATTATCTCTGAAGTTAGTAGTAAACGAAACACAGGGCATTTTAAACCCCAATTACAAAATAATCCTGCCCAAAATGTTGGACATATAGTAGATCAACATAATATGGTGACAAATACTAAAAAGCATGATTTTTAGATCAGTTTTCTCTGTAGGAATTCTTTTGACCATATTAGAATAAGAGAAATGTTAAACAAAAATTGGGCCATTATTCTGAAGGATAGTGGGTTGTTTAAAACATTAGGGGAGAAGCCTAAGCTTACATATAGAAAAGGTGCAAATTTAAAAGCATTACTTGAAAGAAAAAGAATAACTAATCAATTTAGGATCTCTGGAATGTTTAAATGGGGATCATGCCCACAATGTAAATATATTTGTACAGATAATAAAATCATTATTAGGGAGAGAATGTATCATATTAGTGGCAGATTTAATTGTGAAACCAAAGGAGTAGTATATACAGCTTTCTGCGACCAATGTGCCGCATACTACATTGGCAAAATGGAGAGGAAAATTAAGCAGCGTATTTATGAGCATCAGTATGCCATTAATAAAAGAGATACAACAAACACATTGGCAAGACATATTATTGAGCATCCCGAGTATAGGTTTAAATTTATAGTACTTCAACAATGTCAAGGAGATGTAAGAGGAGGGCCCTGGCAATTACAACTAGAAGTAGATGACATTTTTTGGCAAATAAGAACGGTGGCCCATATTCATCCAGGGCTTAATGAGTATGTATCCATCAAAAGTATATTAAAATTACTAGCTTTATGTAGGTAAATAGAATAATTCATAAAGTATATGATATAATAAAAATAAATTAACTTATCTACATGGAATATTGTTGTATGGTCACTAATTAAGTGAAAATGTATTTTTTAGTATATACATTAAGGTCATCGTAGGATTAATTTTATGTCTCTATATTAATATTCAAGTGAGGTTTTGATATCAATATGCTTTAGTAGTATGGCTAATAGAATATGATTTTATTACTAGCTCTAGTATACAGATGAGGCTTTGACTTATTCTTAAAGTATTTAATTTGTTATGATTATTATTTTGATTTTAGTCCAATTTGGTTATAAAAAGCAGTGTTATAAAAAGCTGCGGCATATATTTGACTTTAAATTTTCAAATATCATGTATTGTAAATGTTTTTATATATCTATTATAAGTGATTTTTTATATTTGTTATTAGTTTAGGATTGTTATACTAATTCATATCAATTTTATATATATGTATTAAGGTTTTGTAAATGCGGGTTTCCCGTTAATGTTAGTCTATGGGCATATATGAACTGGTTGGTAAGCTGTGTCTCTTTAACTTAAGTAAAAAACTTAATAGCTTTATTGAATAATTGCACTGAAATTTAGTATAACTTAGTTGTAACAATTTAGTTTTATACCAGGATGTAAGTCTACAGCTATGTCAGACACTTTTCGCAACATCTTCTTCTGAGCATACACTGATGATGTCATTCTATATAAAGTACACTTTGACACAGTGTAAGTTAGACTTCTGTGGTGGTGCTAGTCTTACATTGTATGGAATTGATCTTGTAAACCTAGACAGCTATGGGGCTTGAATCTGACCTCAGTCAACTGGTGTGTAGGTTGGTCGTTTATTTTGGTCATTGTATGATGTTTTGAATCTGTTCTCATTTGATTCAAACTCAGAAGAACCTTTTACATAGCCCCTAAATCCAATACCCCCTTTTTTCCTTCTGCTCCAATAACATCTTTTCTGTGGAACACTGAGGATGTCATCATCTCAAATATGTATACACATATCATAAAGAAGAGCCCCTCCATGGCCCTCTGCAAGCCATCTCCAGACCACTGGTTGTGTGACTGCTAATTCACTCATTGGGTGGTCCCATGTTCCATATGGACAGAGGCAGTTTGTAATAAAATAAGACATCTACGCATATACACCTACTATCTTCCCTCATCTACAGATAGCGACTTGGGTTAAATAAGATAATAATGGCTAGGCTTGTATGGGCTCTTAGCCATTAGCCTAGTAATCCCCTATGAGCATATGAACATTGCACATTGATGCTGTTGTCACCACATGTGGTATGTTAATATGTGGATGTACTGTAGTCTTACAACAGTGTATTACAATTTAGGATTTGAGCTACTGTACTGATGCCTACTGCTGCCATTTGGTTACATGTCACTTCCATAACAGCTGTAGTAATTTGTCTCTTGAGGCCTGGGGACATGGGATGATGCTGTGTATATTGTTGCCATACTAAGGCATATCCACATTCTACACAGTTCTCATTCAACCATCACAGTGACAGCTGCAGTACGGCACAGGTGTGCATGTGTATACCTGGAAATGTTATCTGACATATGGCAATACTACGTCACAGTGATTACATGGGCACATACTGCTTGGTTCATCAACATGTAATGCTGTTATATACACAAACATTTGACATTTTGATATTCACTTGCAAACTTGGCAAATTCATTGTATGTACTATTGTGTTGCTTGTTTACAAGGATTATACAGGTGTTCCCCAGCAGTATTGTGTGACTGTCAGTATTTGTGTCATTAACTGTTCTGCATGAACCGTATCCGCCACAGTTGTTATGTGTCCATATATTGTGTCAGGGACCTCACCCACACATTTCCACTGATAAACATATAAGCATATGATATACAGCTGATGTAATGATGTGAAATAGGTAAAGTTGTACAACTGTGTTAACAGTTCCACTGTGTTGCATGTGATTCATGCCCAAGGTTTTATTTGGAAGTGATGTACAGCTTGAAGTCCAGTAATAGCATATGTACAGCTGTAGTGTGACTGTACTGTGTCATGGCCATAGCACTACATCACATCAGTATTACCACTTGCTAGTTTGCATGAACACATATGGATGTATGTTAGGATTTCGTGGCAGTATAACATTTTCACTGGCAATGTCAGTGGGACAGTGATTGTGTGGCACGTGTTGAGGTTTGACATGTACTTACAGAGCATGTTAAATGTATTGCTAGGTATGTGTACAATACTACAGTGACAGTTTCCTCAGTCATTGATACTTGACTTTGTACTGCTGTAATGTCTTTCCACATAGGCATAGTTAATTTTCTGCCATCAGTCTCACAAACTGCTGTACCATTCATTGCCATGGATCACTTCTTAATTCTGACATCATTTGCAGATGCTTCAGACAATATCCATTGCTATGACATGGCAGATGCATGCAATACCCAGCTGTGTTTAGGGAATCCACTCAAAATAGTGTGGTATTTGTATCTGTTATGTGTATGGCCAATACCTATGTCATGCAGGGGTACTTTAGTCAAGTGTAACACATTTGATTAAGTGAGCTTCCACGTCTGGTAGACCATACAGAACTATTCTGCACACTCATTAGGACTTGACAGTGCAGACTTCCTGTCAAGATGTTCTATTACATGCATATGTGATACATCTTTTTGTATTGCACCCAGTAAATATACATCTCAGTGACAACATTGATGGCAGGGGTTTGATTCTTGCGGGGGGATTGTGACTTCTGTGTCAAGCAAACCTCACAACTCACTAGGATTGCCCCTGATTGTAACTCCAGGTTTAACACTGTCCCCCTTAACCCCTCCAAAAATAGATCACTTTTGGGGAAGGGGTGGTAAATTCCTCTTACAAAATACTGACAATCATTACAGTTGTATATGTCTGTTACTGCAGAACATGTATAAGTTGCAGTCATACCTTCTTTGCTAAGTGTCCTCTCCAGTGAGCATGTTAGTGATGTTTTTATCACAGCCATTCACCTACATTGACGTGTAACCTTGTGTGATCATCACATATTTATTATCATGTGTGTTTTTTATCATAATATACTTGTGCAGAAGGAGTCAACAGGAGTGTGTGCTGTGTCATCTACATATGTGCATAATGTTATGCTACTGACTTGTCTTGGAAGTGTATATATGTACATATGTACATATACAGTGTGCATATCCTATGCTGTGGACATTTCCTTATTTACCACACCCTCATCCTTTTTATTCATTCCCATCATACATGTCCATGCTCATGTTCATCAGCACACTTTCCCTGCACAGTGTACCTTCCCTTGTAGTTGCCCTTGCTGTTTACACTCCCCCTCCATTATTTCTTTATGCAAATAATTGTTTTAATGTACAGTGCACTCAGTACACTTTTCTTTACTGTGTAGTTACTGCTGTTATTGCAGTAGTTTTGACCCTTGTAGTCATTGTGCCATTCAGCATGATCTCATGGAGCAGGTTTGCTGTAGGCAAGCCTGAATGCTTTTTCTTTCTGTGCTCACACTGCTCTGCACAGTTTCCTGGGCAGCAACAATGTTGATGGCCATGAAACTTTACTTGTACTTGTGTAAGTGTGATGAGCAGCATGAATATCTGATTAGTGCTGGTGTGCATCACACTAACATATTAACTCTGTGTTTGATTAGTGCTGGTGCTCATCACGCTAACATATAAACTTTGTGTGTGAATAGTGCTGGTGCTCATCATGCTAACATATAAACTCTGTGTGTGATTAGTGCTGGTGCTCATCACGCTAACATATAAACTCTGTGTGTGATTAGTGCTGGTGCTCATCACGCTAACATATAAACTCTGTGTGTGATTAGTGCTGGTGCTCATCACGCTAACATATAAACTTTGTGTGTGATTAGTGCTGGTGCTCATCACGCTAACATATAAACTTTGTGTGTGATTAGTGCTGGTGCTCATCATGCTAACATATAAACTCTGTGTGTGATTAGTGCTGGTGCTCATCACACTAACATAAGAACAGTGTGTAGACTTCTCACTAAACCAACACAGAGTTTATTGAATCCCTGGGTAAATGTAATTCATCACTTGCTAATGTGGCATAATGTGTGATCCCATGATGGAAGCATTTGGAAGGATTAAAAAAGAAAACACTGTTGTCATTCTATAAATGAATGCAATGCATACCTCTCAACCTCTTAGCACAAGAAATCTGTACAGTCTAAAATAATGGAGGGGGGGCAAAGGCCAACAAATAGGGACAAACCTTAAGTACTGCTCTCTTATAAACTTATTAAGTTGCTACCATAACACTGAAACTCCAAAAAGTAAAACGAAACCAAGAATCTCAAGAAACACAGCCAGGGAATGTCACCAGCAGAATCAAATAGATAAATCCTTTATTGGAAAATGACACCACATGTAAAAACAAGCGTTTTCGCTCGGTAGAATACTGAGCTTTTTCAAGTTGTTCTTGCCGTACAAATGGTCTGTGTTATATAGAGGAGTGTACACCCACGTGGTTTATTTAATTAGCTTAATTAGTTCAATTAAATGACATGGAAACCACTTCTTGTTAAAAAATGTTGAGAAATATTAAAAAAATTAAAAAATATAAAAAATATATATATTAAACCCAACAGAACTACAATTTGAGTGTATGTTAAATGCTTAAAAAACTGATATAAACTGCTTAAATTGTTGGACAAGTATATACAAATGATTGCTGTTTGTCAAACCATCATTAAAAATGTGTACATAGCAACAGATTGTAGTAAAAATCACACTAACTGTTCATGAAAATAAAAACATTCAATGAAAAAATATATTTGGAGAGTGTATTTATCTATTAAAGTAATAAAAATTGTTATATTAAAATCTTTATAAAATCATGTAATCACCAAGTATGAATGATAAATACCAATAAAAATCATCACAACGCCAGACAAAATTAAACAAATTAAAAATAGATAAATATATGTGTATATATGCTATATAATAAAAAGTGCTTATGCATTTGAATTAACATTACTGTTTCTTAGTTTGAACCTAGTCAGACCAAAATTAGAGCTATAATCGAGCCATCCTTCATTTAAGGACACTGCTAATATTAATATTGTCATTAAGCCCAGGTGACTTACCAGCGTCCAGTCTTAATTGCCATAAAAGTTCTCGATATTCAAGTGTGGTCTTCCAGTCACCACCCCTAGCATCTGGTACTACTTGCTCTAACACCATAAACTTCAATAACATATTAGGGCAGGATGTGGAGTGTTTAAAAAACGCATTAGTTTCCTTTTCTTTAGATATGTCGTAAAAATGTTCGTAGATTCTTTTTCTAAGGGGTCTCTCAGTTTTTCCTATGTAAAAACTGGAACAAACTAAGCATACCCCTAAATAAACCACCCCCTTAGTTGCACAGTTGGAATGGCAACTAGATTTGAAAAATAATTTTCTTGATGGAATATATAAAGTCGAATCATTAAAAATGGCATAGCATTGCCTACAGGCACCACATTTAAAAGTGCCTGATTTATGATTGTCTAGTGTAGATTTTAAAATATTTTTCTTTTCAAACCATTGCTTAAGGTTAACATCCCTTTTCCTTACAAAACTGGGGTGTGAATGGACTATTTTATTCAGTTTATCATGCAACGTGAGGACAGGCCAATGTTTCCGTATCACGTTCTCAATGTTAAGGGAGCTAAGGGAATAAGTACAAATAAAACTACTGTGTTGCGTTGGATTAGCTTCAGCTACATACTCAGGGCTCTGAGAAAGTCCTTTACCTAATAAAGGAGGATATTTACTGTCCCTTTCGGTTATTATTTCTTCTGCCAAGCTAGTCACTAAGGAAACAGGGTAGCCTCTCTCAAGAAATAATTCCTTCAAGATTTCTACTTCTTCCACAAAATCACTAAATGAACTGCACATCCTAGAGGCATGGATAAGTTGCTCTTTAATAATATCTTTCTTTTGGTAAAAGGGGTGCCCGCTTTCAAAATGCAAGTAGGAATTGGAAAAACTCGGTTTCCTGTAAAGCTTGGATTGGAACGTTTGTTTAGAATTGTCTTTAAATAAGGTCACATCCAGATAGTGCAACTCACTTGCACTGATATTGTAAGTAAAAGATAAAAAAGGAGTAGTAGAGTTTAAGTAATTATGAAACTCATGGAACTGGTCCAACGATCCATTCCATAAAATACAAATGTCATCTAAATATCTCTTATAGTGAGTGATAACATGGACCCAATCAGTTGAAAAAATAAACTTCTGTTCCCATCTGTGCAGTACTAAGTTAGCGTAGAGTGAAGCACAGGAAGCACCCATGGCTACTCCCTTCTTTTGTTTATAAAACTCGCCATTAAAGTGTATAAAATTGTTTTCTAGCACAATTTCCATAAATTCTGTTATCAAGTTGGTAACCCTGCTCCCTAGGTGAGCCTCAGTAGATAGTACCTCATTAAACCATTCCAAACCAGTACAATGAGGGATACTAGGAAATAGTTCCACTATGTCTATGGTAATCATAAACAAATCTACCTTGTAAAACATAGGTTGAATGCCTTTGAGAAAATCCCAGGAATCTTTACAGATGTTTCTCAAAGAAGAGACAAAATTCTTAGTTACATGGTCAATAAACTTGCCAAGTGGCTCAGTTATATTGCCTGCTCCAGAGACGATAGGTCTAAACTTTAGTGGATTCAACCCCTTATGTGTTTTTGGAATCCCAAAAATAACAGGGGTTTTGGGTTTATTCACATGCAAATAGTTAAATAACTTTTCATTTATCACACCCTGGAGAAAATGGTCAGTAAGCAAAAAATTGATTTTAGATGTGGCAAGATTAACTTCGTTTCTGGAGACTACCTCATATTGCTCGGTGTCTTGTAGCATACCAAAAAGGTAGGTGTCATAATCAGAATTATACATGAGAACCACTCCGCCACCTTTATCAGGCTTCATGACCCTTATGTTTTTGTCCTTAAGACAGTTAACTAAGAGAACCTCCTCTTCTTTTAAATTAATAGGAGGTGAGTGTGTATCCTGAGAATGTAAAGTCCTGACAACTCTCTCAACTAACTCCTCAAATACTTTGATGGAAGGGTGGATGAGAGGGTTGAATGTACCAGTTCTAGTAAGTTCGTTCTTTACATATGCTTGCCCTTTAAAATGCAAAGTTAAATTTAGCTGTCTTACAAAAAGTTTCAAGTCAATAAGTGCATTAGTTAAATTAAAGGGACGCAAAGGAACAAACTGAAAGCCTCGAGTGAGTAACCCAAAGGTGTGGTAATTCACCTCCATATCTGTATAATTATAAATAACAAAGTTGTCTTTCTTAACAATAGTGTAATTCTCTGTAGTCTCACAACAAAATTCATTTCGCCTCCTTGCATCTAAAATGATATTGTGTAAACCTACTTGTGCCTGTTGTTCCACCCTTGTTGGTGATGTCTCTGCCCCCTTCCCCCCACTCTGTCTGGGGGTTGTTGAAAATCCTGATAGGAATTTTTACTTTCTTTTTCTGCCAATCTCTCACTCCTACATAGTGGTTGAGCATCAAAACCAGAATGGTTGTTAAATACAGCACCTTGGTTATCAGTCTCATATACTTGATTATTGTCCCTGCGAGTCTTGCCAGGGACAGGGTAAGCCACACCCTCTCTATATTCTATCAAGTCTCTTTCTAATTTGCGCATTTTGCGGTTTAAAATTTTTACACAAAATTGATCCACCTCTTTAATAACATTGTCGTAATTAATTTTGACAGATAAAAAATTACTGTCCTTAACTAAGGAATTATTCAACACATTAAGTTCCTTCAGCAGAGTATCAGCTTTCGCCTGATACTCAGCTATCATTACATTCAAAACTTCCAAACCAGCCTTATCAAAGATTTCACATAATTTGTTATAATAAGGAGTTCCCTGCTGTACATTATTCGGGAACTTGTAGAAGCGCAAACCCTTCGGTACACGCTTAACTGACACACATTCCTTGAGATAGTTAATCTCTAATTGATTGCTTTTATAAGCATAAAGCTTATCTCTTAAAATATTAAAGTCACTCTCAATGTTATTAATTATGTTGGGTGTTAAAGACCTTGATTAAAGGAAAATTGTCGTTCAGTCCAAACATTGAAATTAAAGTTTTGAAGCTGTAAATCTGTTAAATCAGTCTGTGGTCTTTGCATATTATCCTTGTTCGCAGTTAGAAGCCATACCCTGTACTGAATTTTCCGGAAAGTCAAGTGGTGGAACCAAAGTTCTTCCTGTTGTTGCATTTGGAGGGCATTTCTTTCTCTGCTCCATACCATGTTGCTGGTTACCAGGCAATGCTGAGGGCGGGCTATCCCAGATTGCGTTAAGAGTGTTGGTAAGTTGAGTTAATGTGGCTAAGACCTGGTTGAATTCCGGATGGGTGATCGGGCTGTCATCACAGTGATTCCTCAATAGTTGAGGAGTATCAGCAAAATCAGTTGGTTCAGCTCCTTCGGTCATGAAAAAACGTAACACTGAAACTCCAAAAAGTAAAATGAAACCAAGAACCTCAAGAAACAGAGCCAGGGAACATCATCAGCAGAATCAAGTAGATAAATCCTTTATTGGAAAATGATACCACACGTAAAAACAAAGGCTTTCGCTCGGTAGAATACAGAGGTTTTTCAAGTTGTTCTTGCAGTACAAATGGTCTGTGTTATATAGAGAAGTGTACACCCACCTGGTTTATTTAATTAGCTTAATTAGTTCAATTAAATGACATGGAAACCACTTCTTGTTAAAAAATGTTGAGAAATATTAAAAAATTAAAATTGCTACCATAACAATATTTGTGTTAGCATGCATTTTCTGAAGGATAGGAAGAAGCCTGAAACTCATATGTTTGTCATTATTATCCTTTATGATTTGCCAGAAAACCACAAGTTTTATCAGGAACAGACCAAAAATATGAGGCAAAAGTCTGAGCATTCTTTGAAAAGCTGACAGTTGAGGTAGGATGCACTGTAGTGTCAGACTATCAGTACCACTTACACATTTCACACAGCACTTAGGAGCCTACTCCACTCCTTCTATATTTTCTTTATGTGCATTTTTTTTCCATTAAAAAAAAGAACACAACAAATGACTTGGACACTGAGAGAGACAGCAATGGCTTACTAGTTATCACTTTTTTGGTTAGTATATATATATATATATATATATATATATATATATATATATATATATATATATATATATATATGAACCATTCCTCTGGTTGGTTACTGTGGACATGGACAGCCAAGCCAAGAGTGGTTAGCACTGCTGCAGCACTACTTAATAATATTTCCGTATGGCAGCTGGGCTCCCTTCTGCGAGTTGCTCCATCATATCTTCAGTTTCTGTTTCTTGTCCAGAGATGTTGCTTGCTGGCACTGAACTTTCTTTTTTTCTTTTAATGAAGGACAATGATCAGTAATAGAAAGTACAGGAGCAACAGAGTTTTACAGGCAGTTTTAAACCCACTGTACCTGCTGCTGAGCTGAAAGAATGATTGTATATTCTGTGAGGGGGGGGCGGGGAGGGGCAGACCAAATTTGCAGTGGGGCTAGATAGATAGATAGATATATAGATAGATAGATAGATAGATAGATAGATAGATAGATAGATAGATATATGGATAAGTAGTCAATGTAGCCATGAGACAAGAAGAAAGGCTGGAGGTGGAAGATACATGTTTTCATTTTTAATGTATGAGCACTACCAGTGTGTTAACTTGTGTTGTGATCAGTGTTGTGCTAGGTACTTATAAAAGTAATAAGCTACTATTACTCGTTACTTTTCAGTGAAAGTACTATATTACTATTACTTATTACTTTTCTAAAAAAAGTAATATATTACTATTACTACTTACTAACTAATGTGTTACTTTTACATAATAAGTATAGTTTATCAATTATAATATTGAGATTTACTAACACAAGTAGGCACATGCATATGTGTATTATTAAAGTTGTATACACGATGTTACAATGATGATGAATAGCATTTAACAGTTGAAAAACTCCTGCAGACTAGTCTTTATAGGTGGGCACCACAGTGGTGCAGTGGTTAGTGTTATCACCTCACAGTAAGAGGTTCTCCAGTTTGATTCTCAGCTGGGGTGCCTTCTGTGCAGAGTCTGCATGTCTTCCCTGTGCTCATGTGGGTTTCCTCCAGGTGCTCTTGTTCCTACCACATTCTCAAGACATGCAGCAGGTGGACTGGACAATCTAAATGGGCCCTAGGTGTGTGTGCCTTGTGAGGAAGGTTAGGCACCAGGCTGGCAACTTGACACTGTAAAACCCTAATGCCAACTGATGATCTGCCATGGTGACCCCTAACAGGAGCAGCTGAAAGGAGAAGAAGACAACTAGTCTTTATAGCTAGAGAGTCACAAATAGTAAAATTAAACCAAGCCATACACAGAAAGCAGCACAAGACCTATAACAACCTATCACATTGTGTCTATTTTCAGAAACAAAAATCGAAATCTGAAAATAATTTTAAATAGAACATGACAAAAAATTGTCAAGACAAAAGTTGGTTGATCATAGATCCACTCAAAGAGTCCTGCTTGGTGCAGTGGGTTGGGACATCAGGTGTTAAACCAATGAGTGGTGAA